>NW_022630094.1:1108049-1309736 GCF_010909765.2 Amblyraja radiata
GTTTTTTTCTTTGTAGAGTTTTTTCTTTGTGGAGTTTTTAGTTGTGGAGTTTTTAGTTGTAGAGTTTATAGTTTTTTAGTTGTGGAGTTTATCGTTGTAGAGTTGGACTTGGATGTGAACTCACCAGTGCCGTTTCCCCGGGGAGCAGGGAGGGCGATCCTGATGCAGTTCTTTGCCACGTCTGTGAAGGTGTCGGGATTTCTGCAGGCGGCTGGTCCCAGCACCCGCAGGATGTAGTTGATCTCTCTGGATCCCAGGCTCCCAGATACCACGCCAGAGGTCGTGCTGCCTGCCCCGCTGGTGGCTGCCGAACGTACCACCTGCAAGAGAGGGCAAGGCTGCCTTAGACCGGGGACAACAACCGACCACACAGAGGTGGGGAAGCCAAATGGCCTAGTCCTGCACCTATTTTCTATTGACCCATGGGACCCATACACAAATAAAAACATTTCTTCCATTGAACGTGTCCAAAGACAGGTAGCTCGATTTGTTACTAACACCTATGAGAGAGAAGCGAGTGTTACCAAACTTCTGAATTCTCTGGGGTGGAACCCTCTCCAAGACAGACGTGAAGCTCACCGTCTGACCTGTTTTTACAAAATGTTAAATGGTCAGCTCGACATAGACTACAAGACCTACACCAAACCCAAACCAATTAGGAGCAGACGAGGGCATTCGATCCAATTTGTGATCCCAGCTACAAAGACAGATGTGTACAGCAATTCGTTCTTCCCCCGCACAATTAAAGCATGGAATAATCTCCACCCTACTATAGTTACCCAACCAGATGCAACTACATTTAAAGTAGCTCTTTCTTCCCAATAACCCTTTCTGGCTTAACATAGAAACATAGAAAATAGGTGCAGGAGTAGGCCATTCGGCCCTTCGAGCCTGCACCGCCATTCAATATGATCAATACTGATCATCCAACTCAGTATCCTGTACCTGCCTTCTCTCCATACCCCCTGATCCCTTTAGCCACAAGGGCCACAATCTAACTCCCTCTTAAATATAGCCAATGAACTGTGGCCTCAACTACCTTCTGTGGCAGAGAATTCCAGAGATTCACCACACTGTGAAAAAAGTTTTCCTCATCTCGGTCCTAAAAGATTTCCCCTCTTATCCTTAAACTGTGACCCCTTGTTCTGGACTTCCCCAACATCGGGAACAATCTTCCTGCATCTAGCCTGTCCAACCCCTTAAGAATGTTGTAAGTTTCTGTAAGATCCCCCCTCAATCTTCTAAATTCTAGCGAGTACAAGCCGAGTCTATCCAGTCTTTCTTCATATGAAAGTCCTGACATCCCAGGAATCAGTCTGGTGAACCTTCTCTGTACTATGTCTTTCCTCAGATTAGGAGACCAAAACGGTACGCAATACTCCAGGTGTGGTCTCACCAAGACCCTGTACAACTGCAGTAGAACCTCCCTGCTCCTATACTCGCATACTATACTACTGCTCCTATACTAGCATAGTATTAACTGGTAGAGGAGGGGATGCCGTTTACCTTCTCCATGGTGTGCTTGAGGGTGCAGGGGTCCTCGATGACGTGTCGGAAGAGTAGGGTGACGAGCGGCGTGAAGCCGTTGAATCCGGAGCCCTGGGTCAGGCTCAGGATCATGCGGGTGCTGCCCAGCTCGGCGAACATCAGGGCGCACTTGTGCTCGCGGGTGAGGCGCAGGCAGAGGCGCAGGGTGGCGTGCAGGGTGTCGGGGTCGACGGGCACGCTGACCATGCTGACGCAGGAGCGGATCAGCACCGTCATCTGCTCCTCGGTCAGCCCCTGGATGACAATGTCGCTGGTCTTCACCTCCTCCCGCGGCTCCTTTTCCACCGCCACCTCGGCCAACGGCTCCACCTCTTCATCGGGGAGAGAAAGAGAAGGACTTAGATCCTTTATTTGTCATTCAGACCTTTCGGTCTGAACGAAATGTTGTTGCCTGCTGCCATACATATAATAATAAACAACAAAACACACAATAAACACAAATTAACATCCACCACAGTGAGTTCACCAGGCACCTCCTCACTGTGATGGAGGCAAAAATCTTAGGGTTACTGTCTCTTCCTTCCTCATTCTCCCTCTGCGCTGAGGCGATATGTTGTTACCCCACCGGGCGATGGTAAGTCACTCCCGCGGCTCACCGACGGTTCAAGCTCCGCGGCCCGGGGTGGTCGAAGCTGCCAGCTTCCAGTCCAGCTGTTGCCGTGGGAGCTCCGGAAAACAGGCACCAGCCTGCGACCTGCGAGCTCCCGACGATGTCGTCCACTGGCCCGCGGCCGAGCCCCGGATTCAGGTCGCCGCCGCCGGAACGCCGCCTCAGCTACCGGAGCACCGCCTCAGCCCCGCGCCGGGCCGCCTCACCGGAGCGCCGTCCCAGCCCCGAGTCGCGAACTAGTCAAGTCAAGTCAAGTTTATTCGTCACATACACATACGAGATGTGCAGTGAAATGAAAAGTGGCAATGCTTGGGGATTGTGCAAAAACAAACAAACAAACAACAAACAACAAACAGAATCACATATTCTTTTACATATTACATATTGTGGGTGGAAGGAAAAAGGAAAAAAAAACATCAATTAGAATGGTACAGTGAAGTTAGTCCCTGGTGACCTAGATGATATATCGAAACTAAGAATAATCCTTGCTGAAGGAAATACGGCAGATCTTTGTGCACAATACGTAACAGCACGCCATAACTTGAGAGACGGTGAATGGCCAACATGCACACACGCACGCAGACACAAATTGACATTAACCGACATCAAGAAATTAATACTGAATTGCTAAACTTGCTATTCTCTTGTACTGCTTACAGCTGCAAGAACGTTACAATCAATAAAGGGCTATAGGTCTATTGTGAGTATATGTACAGGGACAGAGAGAGACAGAGAGAGAGAGAGAAACAGAGACAGAGAGAGACAGACAGAGAGATAGAGAGAGAGACAGAGACCGAGACAGGGAGAGTGGGAGAACTCTTCAATTACTTTGTACAGTGGGACAGACACTTGACAATGGTGGAGGCCTCGGGCAGAAAGGTCAGTGTGGAAAGGGGAAGGAGAATTAAAGTGCCCAAGCGAAATATGAGAGTCAGGGGCGAGGGTAACCCTTTCCGTCCCTCCAGAGATGCCGCCCGTCCCGCTGAGTTACTCCAGCTTTTTTGCGTCTATCTTGGGAAGAGCGAGGGCTGGATTTTCCTACCGTTGGGCTTCTCCTCGGCGGGCTTGGCCTCGGGTTCTTTCGCCTCCTCCAGCGTCTTCTCCAGGTCCTGGACAAACTGCGAGCTGCTGCTTTTGGAGATGGCCTCCTTACGCGGCAGGCGCTGCAGGGTCAGCATGACCGGCCGCCTGTTCCCAGTCTCCTCGTTCACCTGGTGAAGGGACGGCAGAGACGCAGGTTACAAACATCGCCGCCGTTCCGCCATTCCGCACCCCCTCAACTCCGCAAGTGATCCGAGCAGAATAGAAGCATAGAAAATAGGTGCAGGAGTAGGCCATTTGGCCCTTCGAGCCTGCACCGCCATTCAATATGATCATGGCTGATCATCCAACTCAGTATCCTGTACCTGCCTTCTCTCCATACCCCCTGATCCCTTTAGCCACAAGGGCCACATCTAACTCCCTCTTAAATATAGCCAATGAACTGGCCTCAACTACCTTCTGTGGCAGAGAATTCCACAGATTCACCACTCTCTGTGTGAAAAATGTTTTTCTCATCTCAGTCCTAAAAGATTTCCCCCTTATCCTTAAACTGTGACCCCTTGTTCTGGACATCCCCAACATCGGGAACAATCTTCCTGCATCTAGCCTGTCCAACCCCTTAAGAATTTTGTAAGTTTCTATAAGATTTTGTAAGTTTCTATAAGTGGTGTGTGAGTCTGTGGAATTCTCTGCCTCAGAGGGCAGTGGAGGCCGGTTCTCTGGATGCTTTCAAGAGAGAGCTAGATAAGGCTCTTAAAAATAGTGGAGTCAGGGGATATGGGGAGAAGGCAGGAACGGGGTACTGATTGGGGATGATCAGCCATGATCACATTGAATGGCGGTGCTGGCTCGAAGGGCTGAATGGCCTCGTCCTGCACCTATTTTCTATGTTTCTATGACTATCCCAACGTCTAAGAAACAGTTAGACAGGTACATAAATGTGACAGGTTTGGAGGGATATGGACCAAACGCAGGCAGGTGGGACTAGTGCAGCTGGGCAGTGTGGGCAGGTTGGGCCTGTTTCCACACTGTACGACTCACTGTCACTTTATGTCACGTTGTCACTTGCGGGCGGAGCACCAAGGCAAATTCCTTGTATGTGAATACTTGGCCAATAAACGTATTCATTCATTCAGGGGCTTTACCTGCACCATGGTGTTGAACTGCACGGTGTAACGCCTGCGTCCGGCGGTGAACCGCACGCTGGTCTCGCCCATCCTCCATGCAGCGTCGATGGTGCTGTTGTTGCTGGCGCTGTAACTGCACCATCGGCCGGACCGATCGTCGAACCAGCGCCAGTTGTTCCCGGTCTGTTGCAGGAACTGCGGGGGAGATAAAATCCCACATGTGGACAACGCTCGGCCGTTTGGTTTCCGAGACGCAGTGTGGAAAACAGGCCCCTTCGGCCCGCCGAGTCCGCGCCGACCAGCGATCGCCCGTTCACACACTAGTTTAGTTTAGAGATACAGCGCGGAAACGGGCCCTTCGGCCCATCGAGTCCGTTCCGACCAGCGATCGCCAACACTACCCTACACACAACAGGGACAATTTGCACTTATACCAAGCCAATTGATCGAGAAAACCCACATGTCTTTGGAGCGTGGGAGGGCAAGGAAGATCGCGGGGAGGACGTACAAACTCAGTACAGGCAGCACACGTGATCGGGACGGAAGCCGGTCTCTGGCGCTGTGAGGCAGCAACTCTACAGCCACCGTGACGCCCTCAGTCCATCCGGCTCGCGTGCTGGGTGTCCTGGAGCAGATCGCAATCCAGGTGAGACCCAGGCTGCTGCAGGGCCTACAGCTGTCGCCTCCGTCCCGATTAGTGTCGCCAACTGTAACGGTATTAGCCGGGACATCCCGTACATCGGCCTCTAAATGGGTTTGTCCCGTTTGACCGCAGCTACTCGGGGTCGAGGGGACTGTCGGGTCGGACCCCGCCTCACCCGTCCCGACGTAGTGCAGCCCATGGAGTGCAGCAGCTGCAGCGCCTCGCCCGCGGCCCCGTCGGTCGGTCAGCAGCCCGGCCAGCTGTCTGATCTTCGGACCTCCACTGACCGCTGACCGCCGACACCGCCACCACCACCACACCTCCTTCTCACGACCGATCAACGGTTCAGGAGTTGGGCGGGGCGCGCGACCAAAACTCCTCAGCTGGCCCGCCGGCTGGGCTTTGTGTGCAGTCCAGCACCCGGGCCAACTCGAGTCAGTCAACGAATTGCCATCGGGAATTTGTCCCGTATTTTGACTTTTTGTCCCTTATTTGGGAGCGGGGAAGTTGGCGACCCCAGTTGAACCTGGCATCATGTTCGGCACAAACATTGCGGGCCGAAGGGCCCGTTTCTTGGGCTGTACAGTTCTGCGTCCTACGTGTCGAGCCTTGCGGGACGATTCACTCACCTTGTTCATCTGCGACCTCCTCTTGGAAGACACGGACATCTTCTCGTAGAAGTCGATCAGCAGCAGCACAGGAGTAATCCACCTAGCAGTGGGGGTTGAGAGGGTTGGGAAGAGAGGAAGCGGAGAGTCAAGACAAACTCTAACTCCAAGGCTCAAGACGTCAAAGTCAAGTGCGTTAAAATAACACGATGGATTCCTCAAAGCATAGAAAAACCGAGCTCTTAGGACCAGCAGAATCAAGGGATATGGGGAGAAGGCAGGGACTTTCAGAATTTGAGCCAGATAGAGCTCTTAAATATTACGGAGACAGGGGATAAGGGGAGAAGGCAGGAACGGTGTACTGATTGGGGATGATCAGCCATGATCACATTGAATGGCGGTGTTGGCTCGAAGGGCTGAATGGCCTGCTCCTGCAACTATTATTTATAACACAGTACTTGTGTGAAGGGGCGATCGATGGCCGGCCTGGACTCAGAGGGTTGAACGGCCTGTTTCCATGTTGTATTTCTAAACTAAACTAGTGTGTGAACGGGCGATCGCTGGTCGTCGCGGACTCAAGAGGGCTAAATGTGATTACGGAAATGTCGGAGACCCTATACTTAGAAAGAATTAGACTTGTCTTAATGGACAAACAAGATCTTTTCCATAAAATTTGGGCTCCATTCATTAACTATCTGAAGGGATAGATTGGCACAGCACGAGGACCCAACTGAAACTTGAACTCAGGAACAGATGAAAAGCTATACTTTATAACCTACGAACCTATCTCCATGACGTATTACAGGTAACCCATTCCACCTCCCTTGTTTTTCTGTTGTGTTTTTTTTTCTTTCTTTTTTATTTGTAACTTTCTACCCTTTCTTTTTCCCTCTTTCTATAAAAATAAAAACACTAGAAGCAGAAGTAATTGATAATGGAAAATTTTAATAATGTATGACTGATGTATATGAAAAGTTTTTTTACTATAATATGTAACTACATTTTATAATATGTCTACTTCTAATACATAAATAAATAAATAAATAAGAGGGCTGAGAGCCTGTTTCTGCGCTGTATTTCTGAACTAAACTAAGCTGAGAGTGCTGTTCTGAGGGTGAATTCGAACCGGCCAGGATATTTCTCGGACGGAGGTGACAGCAAGGCAGCTAATAAGTTAAGCCTGGAAGATTACATACAGTGCAGACTGGGCGATCGTTTTGCTGAACACTTACGCTCGGCAGCTCGTTCCATACACCCACCACCCTCTGTGTGGAAAAGTTACCCCTCAGATTCCTATTCACTTTTCCCCTTCACCTTGAACCTGTGTCCACTGGTGCTCGATTCCCCTACTCTGGGTAAAAGACTCTGCCCGATCTATTCCTCTCATGATTTTGTACACCTCTATAAGATCGCCCCTCATCCTCCTGCGCTCCATGGAATAGAGACCCAGCCTAATCAACCTCTCCCTGCAGCTCACACCCTCTAGTCCCGGCAACATCCTCGTAAATCTTCTCTGCACCAGATCCACCTCGGATATCCGGTAGAAGACATCATTTTGCCCCCCCCCCCCTCCCGTCCTTTCCCAAGCACTTACTTGGGGGTGTGCACTTCTTTCTGTTCCTTGGCAGCCTGAAGGCAAGGTTGGGCCACCTCCAGCAATTTAATCAAGACATCCAGGATACCGCTGGTCTCCACAATCCTGGCACAGGTCAACTTGAGCTCCTGCAGGTAGAGGCAAAAAGATTTGTAGTCTGGTTTTGAGATACAGTGCGGAAACAGGCCCTTCGACCCGCGCTGACCAGCGATCGCCCGTTCACACACTAGTTTAGTTTAGAGATACAGCGGCGAAACAGGCCCTTCGGCCCACCGAGTCCGCGCCGACCAGCGATCCCCGCACACTAACACTTTCTAGGGAATAGCTACTTCCCCACAGCCATCAGGCTATTAAACCTGGCTCAGACAAAACTCTGATCATTAATAGCCCATTATCTGTTATTTGCACTTTATCAGTTTATTTATTCATGTGTGTTTATATTTATATTATGGTATATGGACACACTTATCTGTTTTGTAGTAAATGCCTACTATGTTCTGTGTGCTGAAGCAAAGCAAGAATTTCATTGTCCTATACAGGGACACATGACAATAAACTCACTTGAACTTTCCCCTAGGGGCAATTTACAACTTTAATCATGCCAATTAACTGATAACCCCACACGTCTTTGGAGTGTGGGACGAAACTACCCGACCTATTCCTCTCATGATTTTGTACACCTCTATAAGATCTCCCCTCATCCTCCTGTACTCCTAGGAATAGAGACCTAGCCTGCTCAACCTCTCCCTGTAGCTCACACCCTCTAGTCCCGGCAACATCCTCCTAAGTCTTCCCCGTACCCTTTCGGGCTTAGACAATAGACAATAGGTGCAGGATTAGAGGCCATTCGACCCTTCAAGCCAGCACCGCCATTCAATGTGATCATGGCTGATCATCCCCAATTAGTACCCCGTTCCTGCCTTCTCCCATATCCCCTGACTCCGCTATCTTTAAGAGCCTTATCTAGCTCTTTCTTGAAAGTATCCAGAGAACCGGCCTCCACCGCCCTCTGAGGCAGAGAATTCCACAGACTCACAACTCTCTGTGAGAAAAAGTGTTTTCTCGTCTCCGTTCTAAATGGCCAACCCCTTATTCTTAAACTGTGTGTGGCCCCTGGTTCTGGACTCCCCCAACATCGGGTACCTCTAGCGTGTCCAAACCCTCAATAATCTTATATG
This sequence comes from Amblyraja radiata, assembly GCF_010909765.2. Taxonomy (NCBI): domain Eukaryota; kingdom Metazoa; phylum Chordata; class Chondrichthyes; order Rajiformes; family Rajidae; genus Amblyraja; species Amblyraja radiata. Next base: position 1,116,399 of record NW_022630094.1, read on the forward strand.
TTTCAATAAGATTCCCTCTCATCCTTCTAAACTCCAGAGTATACAAAACCAGCCGCTCCATTCTCTCAGCATATGACAGTCCCGCCATCCCGGGAATTAACCTGGTGAACCTACGCTGCGCTCCCTCAATACAAGAATTTCATGGTCCTATCTGGGACACGTGACAATAACTTAACTCTTGACTTGACATTGGCCCTGTACGGGAGGGGGAGGGTCCCCGGGCTCCGAAGGGCAGGGGCCGTGAATCTCGTACCTCAAACAGCAGGGTGAGCAGCAGGATCCGCGTGGCGAGGTTGGAAGCTTGCGGCAGCGTGGCCATCTGGCTCGTCCACTCCGCCACTGTCTTGGTGTCGCTGGTGGTCAACGGGAGGGCCGCCTTGATCAGCACATTGGCAGCTTCCCAAACCTGTCGAGACAAAGCAGAGTGTGCGTGTCGGAAAGGAACTGCAGATGCAGGTTTACCTGGAAGACATATAGACACTATGTGCTGGAGTAACTCAGCGGGACAGGCAGCATCTCTGTGAAGAACGTGGACAGGTACAAAGTGCTGGAGTAACTCAGCGGGTCAGGCATGCAGCATCTCTGTGGAGAACGTGGACAGGAACAAAGCGTTGGAAGGGCCGAATGGCCATACTCCTGCACCTATTGTCTATTGTTCAAGAAGGAACTGCAGATGCTGGAAAATCGAAGGTAGACAAAAGTGCTGGAGAAACTCAGCGGGTGAGGCAGCATCTATGGAGCGAAGGAATAGGCGACGTTTCAGGTCGATACTCTTCTTCAGACCCCTTATTCTTAACTGTGTTTTGGACTCCCCCAACATCGGGGAACATTTCTCCTCATCTAGCTTGTCCAATCCTTTAAGAATTTAATATGTTTCTATAAGGTCCCCTCTCATTCTGCTAAATTCCAGTGAATACAAGCACAGTCCACCCATTCTTTCATCTTTATTGCCACAGTGTAAATTGTTATCAGGCAACTGAACCATCTTACTGATGAAGCCGAATTTTAGTTAAAAATATAAGAAGATATTAAATTGGCTTCTGGGCTAGCTTACAGTTTATATTTAGTCTCAAATTAGGCTTGCCTCAGGTTGCGGTGTGTGAGATAATAAATACTATAACATTGTCTCCCAAGTGACAAGCAGAGGAGCCAGATCTCTTTGATGTATTGGATGTAAGATGTCGTAAACCAAGTGTCCTATGTTCATGAGGAACCAAGTGACGAGAGAGGAAGCAGAGGAGCTAGCTAGTCATCCCTTTGAAGTAAGATGTCGTAAACCAAGTGTCCTATGTTAATGAGGGAGGAGGTGACAAGAGAGGAGAAGCTGGACTGATCTAAGGGATTGTGACATAGAAACATAGAAACATAGAAATTAGGTGCAGGAGTAGGCCATTCAATATGATCATGGCTGATCATCCAACTCAGTATCCCGTACCTGCCTTCTCTCCATACCCTCTGATCCCCTTAGCCACAAGGGCCACATCTAACTCCCTCTTAAATATAGCCAATGAACTGGCCTCGACTACCCTCTGTGGCAGGGAGTTCCAGAGATTCACCACTCTCTGTGTGAAAAAAGTTCTTCTCATCTCGGTTTTAAAGGATTTCCCCCTTATCCTTAAGCTGTGACCCCTTGTCCTGGACTTCCCCAACATCGGGAGCAATCTTCCTGCATCTAGCCTGTCCAACCCCTTAAGAATTTTGTAAGTTTCTATAAGATCCCCTCTCAATCTCCTAAATTCTAGAGAGTATAAACCAAGTCTATCCAGTCTTTCTTCATAAGACAGTCCTGACATCCCAGGAATCAGTCTGGTGAACCTTCTCTGCACTCCCTCTATGGCAATAATGTCCTTCCTCAGATTTGGAGACCAAACTGTACGCAATACTCCAGGTGTGGTCTCACCAAGACCCTGTACAACTGCAGTAGAACCTCCCTGCTCCTATACTCAAATCCTTTTGCTATGAAAGCTAACATACCATTCGCTTTCTTCACTGCCTGCTGCACCTGCATGCCCACTTTCAATGACTGGTGTACCATGACACCCAGGTCTCGCTGCATCTCCCCTTTTCCTAGTCGGCCACCATTTAGATAATAGTCTGCTTTCCTGTTTTTGCACAAAATGCCTTTGATGTGATGCCTATTCCTGTACCTCTGACCATGACTAATGTCTGTGGAATGTGCTAAGGTGACAAAGAAACACTATAAAATGCGATGTAATTCTGTTGTTCAGGGAAGTGGACTGAGGACAGTGAAGTGTCTACATTGGTCACTTGACTGGAATTCTCGCTCCCTTCCATCGGCCGATAATAAGTAAAGTTTTGAACTGGTCTACCAAACAGTTTGTGTGTTGTCTGTTTATTAATGCGGTGCAGGTGCAGCAGGCAGTGAAGAAAGCGAATGGTATGTTAGCTTTCATAGCAAAAGGATTTGAGTCTAGGAGCAGGGAGGTTCTACTGCAGTTGTACAGGGTCTTGGTGAGACCGCACCTGGAGTATTGCGTACAGTTTTGGTCTCCAAATCTGAGGAAGGACATTGTTGCCATAGAGGGAGTGCAGAGAAGGTTCACCAGACTGATTCCTGGGATGTCAGGACTGTCTTATGAAGGAAGACTGGATAGACTTGGTTTATACTCTCTAGAATTTGGGAGATTGAGAGGGGATCTTATAGAAACTTACAAAATTCTTGGGGGGTTGGACAGGCTAGATGCAGGAGGATTGCTCCCGATGTTGGGGAAGTCCAGGACAAGGGGTCACGGCTTAAGGATAAGGGGGAAATCCTTTGGAACCGAGATGAGAAGAGCTTTTTTCACACAGAGAGTGGTGAGTCTCTGGAACTCCCTGCCACAGAGGGTAGTCGAGGCCAGTTCATTGGCTATATTTAAGAGGGAGTTAGATGTGGCCCTTGTGGCTGAGGGGATCAGGGGGTATGGAGAGAGGGCAGGTACGGGATACTGAGTTGGATGATCAGCCATGATCATATTGAATGGCGGTGCAGGCTCGAAGGGCCGAATGGCCTACTCCTGCACCTAATTTCTATGTTTCTATGTTTCTATGTTTAAGAAGCAAACCTGTTTAGTTGTTATAAAAGTAACTTTTTCACTACTAACAAGCCACCCCCTCCCCAGGTACCTTCCCCTGCAACCGCAGATGATGCCGAAACGTTGCCTATTTCCTTCGCTCCATAGATGCTGCCTCACCCGCTGAGTTTCTCCAGCACTTGTCGCCTATTGACTCACCTGCTCCACCACCTGCTTGAGAATCAGGTCTCGATAGTCGGCGCCGTTGCGTTTGACGGCCGTCATGATCAGGTCGCAGACGCGGTACACGGTGTCGGGCAGCTCGTCCAGCAGGTGGAAGCAGCCCGGCAGCATCTTCTCCGTGAAGGCGTTCAGCTCGTCGGGCTCCAGCGGCTCGGCGTCCTGGTACCTCTCCAGGCTCTTCACCTCCTCCTCCTCCTGCTTCTCCCGGGCCTTGCGCTCCTCGTCCTCCTTGCGGCGGGCTGCCTCCTGAGAGAGGGGGGCGGAGAGGGGGAGAGGGAGAGACGGAGAGGGAGACGGAGATAGAGGGAGACGGAGAGAGAGAGATGGAGATAGAGAGAGAGACGGAGAGAGACAGAGAGGGGGACAGAGACAGAGAGACGGAGAGAGAGAGACAGAGAGAGGGAGACAGGGAGAGAGAGAGAGAGACGGAGAGAGAGGGGGAGAGAGAGAGATGGGAGAGAGAGGGAGGGGGAGAGGGAGAAACGGAGAGAGAGAAAGAGAGGCAGAGAGAGACAGAAATGGATTAGAACAGGCGGCTGCACAGAAAGTCTCACAGTGTGGGAACAGGCCCTTCGGCCCAACTTCCCCACACCGGCCAACATGCCCCATCTACACTACTCCCACCTGCCCGCGTTTGGTCCATACCCCTCCAAACCTGTCCAATCCATGTATCTGTCGAACTGTTTCTTAAACGTTGGGCAGGTCCCAGCCTCAACTACCTCCTCTGGCAGCTCGTTCCATACGCCCACCGCCCTCTTTGTGAAAATGTTATCCCTCGGATTCCTATTGCCCAATGGTGTGTTTAAAGTTTGGCGATGATATTCAATAGACAATAGGTGCAGGAGTAGGCCATTCGGCCCTTCGAGCCAGCACCACCATTCAATGTGATCATGGCTGATCATCCCCAATCAGTACCCCGTTCCTGCCTTCTCCCCATATCCCCTGACTTTGCTATCTTTAAGAGCCCTATCTAGCTCTCTCTTGTACCGGAATCCAGAGAACTGGCCTCCACCGCCCTTTCAGGCAGAGAATTCCACAGACTCACAACTCTCTGGGTGAAGAAGTGTTCACCGTTCAAAATGGCCGACCCCTTATTCTTAAACTGTGTGTGGCCCCTGGTTCTGGACTCCCCCAACATCGGCAACATGTGTTCTGCCTCTAGCGTTTCCAAACCCTTAATAATCTTCAATAAGATACCCTCTCATCCTTCTAAACTCCAGAGCATACAAGCCCAGCCGCTCCATTCTCTCAGCATATGACAGTCCCGCCATCCCGGGAATTAACCTGGTGAACCTGGTTAACCTGGTGAATCTTGCAGGAAGATTGTTCCCGATGTTCGAGAAGTCCAGAACTAGGGGTCACAGTTTAAGGATAAGAGGGAAGTCTTTTAGGACCGAGATGAGAAAATCATTTTTTACACAGAGAGTGGTGAATCTGTGGAATTCTCTGCCACAGAAGATAGTTCATTGGCTATATTTAAGAGGGAGTTAGATGTGGTCCTTGTGGCTGAAGGGATCAGGGGGTATGGAGAGAAGGCAGGGATGGGATACTGAGTTGGATGATCAGCCATGATCATATTGAATGGCGGTGCAGGCTCGAAGTGATGAATGGCCTACTCCTGCACCTATTTTCTATGTTTCTATGTTTCTAACCTAAGCTGGGCTCCCTCAATAGCAAGAATGTCCTTCCTCAGATTTGGAGACGAAAACTGCACACAATACTCCAGGTGTGGTCTCACCAGGGCCCTGTACAACTGCAGAAGCACCCCCTTGCTCCTATACTAAACTCCTCCTGTTATGAAGGCCAACATGCCATTGGCTTTCTTCACTGCCTGCTGTACCTGCATGCATACTTTCATTGACTGATGAACAAGGACCCCCAGATCCGGTTGTATTTCCGTTTTTCCCAACTTGACGCCATTTAGATAGAATCGTAGAGTGATACAGTGTAGAAACAGGCATTTTGGCTGTAAAACACTTACCTCTGGAGATTCGGTGCTCTGATCCATTGGGATATCCTGGCCCAGAGACATGGCAATCGCCCTCATCATTTGGTCTTCCTCAGACATGCTCAGCTCCTGCTAATGGACAAAAATCACCTTTTTAAGACGCAGGCAAACATAGACACTCGCCGAATTTCAGATCTTGGAGAAGTCAATGTAATGTTTACACCCCAGTGGTATGAACGTTGACTTCTCCAATTTCAGGTAGTCCCTGCTTTCTCCCTCCTTCCCTTCCCCTTCCCAGCTCTCCCACAGCCCACTGTCTTCGCCTCTTCCTTTCTTCTTAAGGGGTTGGACAGGCTAGATGCAGGAAGATTATTCCCGATGTTGGGGAAGTCCAGAACTAGGGGTCACAGTTTAAGGATAAGAGGGAAGTCTTTTAGGACCGAGTTGAGAAAATCATTTTTTACACAGAGAGTGGTGAATCTGTGGAATTCTCTGCCACAGAAGGTAGTTGAGGCCAGTTCATTGGCTATATTTAAGAGGGAGTTAGATGTGGCCCTTGTGGCTAAAGGGATCAGGGGGTATGGAGAGAAGGCAGAGATGGGATACTGAGTTGGATGATCAGCCGTGATCATATCGAATGGCGGTGCAGGCTCGAAGGGCCGAATGGCCTCCTCCTGCACCTATTTTCTATGTTTCTACGTTTCTTCCCGCGCCCACATCAGTCTGAAGAAGGGTCTCGACCATTCACGTCGCCTATTCCTTCGCTCCGTAGATGTGGCCTCACCCGCTGAGTTTCTCCAGCATTTTTGTCTACTTTCTATGCTACTATGTCCTTTCTGCGACGTTGTAACTCGGACCAAGGAGGGGCAAATCCTCGCAAACCTTTCTATTATAAAGAGAACTAGACCAAATGCAGACCCTTTCTGTATGCTCCCCCAACGCACCCGTTCCCTACCCGTTGCCCCCACAGGAGACGTGGTCCTCCAACTCAAGCCGTTCCTGAACATAAGATTCCAACACTCAGCAGTGCGGCTGTTTTTAAATGGCGTCTTTGAGGCGAGAGGCGGGCGCCAGCAGCCGTTATGGTCGGTGGCCAGCAGGAGGCGACAAAAATGAGCGAGGGGGGGGGGGGGGGAGGTGGGGGGGAGAAGGATTTTATTAAAAATGTGTACATAAACACGACAAAATTTAATCAGGAATGGATACTTGGAAAGAAAAGTGAAATCTCTACCGAAATGGAAAAAATCTCGGCGTTTCTGCTTCTGGTGTTGGCGTAGCAACGAATCAAAGGCTGGCACCCGCAAGTCAGGCAGAAACACACACACACAGAGTTTTAATATTATATATAGATAGATAGATTGTCGTCTCCTGTGTTTTCAGGTCGCGAGTGAACTACTCGTGCACCTGTTTTCTCTGTTTCGAACACCATGTCGCCGCCCCCCCCCCCGCCTCTTAGATACTTGCGTAAGAAAAAGCCAACACTTGCCCGCACGCGTACCGCCCCGCCCAGGAGCGGAGGAGGGTGCGTCAATAGGTACTCTGTGGCCTGCTCCATCGTGCTTGTGTTCAGCAGGGCCTCCATCGCGTGTTCGCGCGTGAAGCCCATGTCCATCAGCTGTGGAGACAAAGAGGAACAGTCATGCGTGGCGTCGGCCAGCGGTCGCCCACGGGTCAACAGGTTGCCGCCGCCGCCGCGCCGGGAACCCGTCCAACCTGACCACGGGCGCCGCCTGCACGGAGTTCGTACGTTCTCCTCGTGGGTTTTCTCCGAGATCTTCGGTCTCCTCCCGCGCTCCAGACGCGCAGGTTTGTCCGTTAATCGGCTTGGTGTACGTGTAAATTGTCCCCGGTGCGTGTATCCAGAGAACCGTCCTCCGCCGCCCTCTGTGGGGGGAGGGGAGGTGTGGGGGAGGGGCGAGCCTTCAAAACTTTCATAACTTTTGTACTATTTCACTGATCGGAACAAAACTAAAGGGCCTGCCCCGCTACTTGCAGCATGGCCGTCACGAGGTCATAGGTAGGTCGTGATGCGAGTCGTAGGCACTCGAGGCATCAAGTATGTCGGGGGCGTTTTTTCTAGCATGATGAAAAATGTCCACGAGTAAAAAAGGTTGTGAATTAGGTCGTGAAAGTGGGACAGGCCCTTTACTTGACTTGCAGGAGAGGAGAATGGTGAATAAGGTGGCGAAAAATCGTCGCGCTAGGGGGGATCGTTTTAGCGCAAATTTAATTACAACGCAGACAGAAAATGGTCAAGATGAGAGTTTTAGTAATACATAGATTCTCAATTGTTTACTGTATGTGGTGTTGTTACTTGCGGGCGGAGCACAAAGGCAAATTCCTTGTATGCGAACATTCATTCGCCGAGCGGCCCCCTCACCTGCTGGAGCTGCTGCTGGTTGACCTGGGGCTCTCTCCGTGGAGCCGCCCCCTCCTCCTGCGGCCCTTCCTCCTCCGTCCGACTGCCTTCCTTCTCCTTGGAGAGGCGTTCGCGGATCACCGGCTCGCCGCGCAGGATGTGGCACAGGATGGCGAGCATGGACTCCGCCATCCGCCCGCCGTACACCTTCAGGGGCTTGCGGTTCCACAGGTTCCTGATGCAGTTGAAGGCGGCCTGCAGCGGGGAGAGGAGGGGAAAAACCGTGAGTCACGAGAAGCGCGATTTCCTTAAAACTGCCCGTGGGAGTTTTTTCCCAGCTGTTATCAGGCAACTGAACCCTCAGGGAAAACTTTTTTTTTCCAGTCTCTTGTTTTCCGGATCGCATCTCTGGTCGCTCTGCGGCCTACCATTCAAAGTAAAGGACCTGTCCCACTTGCATGCGATTGCATGCGTTTGGCGCGACCAAACGGAATTCACGCGAAGTTCACGCTAAGTTCGCGCGTGACGTCATTTGCGTCATACTTACCAATCAGCTGGGCAGGAGGCGGGCCGACTGAATTTGGGCGTCGCACGGCGTCGGGCGGTGACGTCATCACACTACGCCGCGCCGGGCAGTGACGTCATCGCTCAAGGCAACAGGCTAGGCGTACGCCGTCAAGACGCTGCTTACGACCGCTATGTGCCTGTGTGCGTACGCGGGCCGACACGCCATTGGCGCGAGAAGATTTCGGACACTATCAGATTTTCGGAGCCCCGCGCGATGTTGGGACCAGTGCCGCACAACTCCGCGCTTCTAAGTGGGACCGGCCCCGCACACGGCCATACGGTGCCCGTACACCTCAAGCGACCACGAGGTCGCGTAATTTGCAAGCCAAGGTCGCGTAAGTGGGACAGGCCCTTAACATTAGCAAATTTGCAGATGACACAAAGCTGGGCGGCAGTGTGAACAGTGAGAAGGATGCTATGAGAATGCAGGGTGACTTGGACAGTTTGGGGGAGAGGGCAGATACATGGCAGATGAAGTTTAACGCGGATAAGTCCATGAAAGTAAGCATGCAGGTACAGCAGGCAGTGAAGAAAGCGAATGGCATGTTGGCCTTTATAACAAGAGTCGTCGAAATATAGGAGCAAATAGGTCCTTCTGCAGTTGTACAGGGCCCTAGTGAGACCACACCTGGAGTATTGTTTGCAGTTTTGGTCTCCTAATTTGAGAAAGGACATTCTTGCTATTGAGGGAGTGCAGCGTAGGTTTACAAGGTTGATTACCCGGATGGCGGGACTGTCATATGCTGAGAGAATGGAGCGGCTGGGCTTGTACACTCTGGAGTTTGGAAGGATGAGGGGATGCGGAGGGAGAGAGGGAAGGGGGTGGCGGGGGAGAGGAATGGGGGTGGGAGGAGGAGGGGGAGGAGAGAGAGAAGGGTGAAGAGAGGGAGATGGAGAGGGGTGGGGGTGGGGAGGAGAGAGGGGAGGGGGAGAAAGGTGTTGGGGAGGGGGGAGATGGGGTACCATCATGAGGTACCACCTCCAGTTTAAATTCCATTTGGAATATTTTGGAGGACCAAGAAACCAAGAAACCTTCGGCCCACCGAGTCCGCGCCGACCAGGTGGGCCAAAGGGCCGAAAGGAAAATCCGTGGCACTTGGCAGTTCTGTGTGTCTATCTCCTGTGTTCACCTTCCCCCCCCCCCCCCCCCCCCCCCCCCCCCCCCCCCCCCTCCCCCACCCCACGCCGGATCTCGTGCCGCGATCCTACCTTCTGAGTGACCACCAGGAAGCGCAGCGCGCTGAACTGCGGGAAGTTTTGCCCGCCGAGGGGCTTGGCGGGCAGGGAGTGCGGGGACTCCAGCACGGTGGTCGGGTTCACCATCTTCTCCACCAGCATGAGCCAGGCGTCGAGGAACTCCCCCGTGCCGTCCGGCAGCTCCATGTGCTCCAGGCCTTCGGTGACCGACACCTTGCCTCCCATCGACAGCGCCCAGTTGAAGGTCCTAGAAAGCCAAGCCAATTAACCTACAAATCTGTACATCTTTGGACTGTGGGAGGAAACCTGAGCACCCAGGGGAAACCCACGCAGGTCATAGAAACATAGAAACATAGACCAATCCCGCAGGCATTGCCACTTTCATTTCACTGCACATCTTGTATGTGTGTGTGCGTGAGAAATAAAGTTGACTTGACAATAGGTGCAGGAGGAGGCCATTCGGCCCTTCGAGCCAGCACCGCCATTCATTGCGATCATGGCTGATCGTCCCCAATCAATAACCCGTGCCTGCCTTCTCCCCATATCCCTTGACTCCACTACCCCCTAGAGCTCTATCTAACTCTCTCTTAAATCCATCCAGTGACTTGGCCTCCACTGCCCTCTGTGGCAGGGAATTCCACAAATTCACAACTCTCTGGGTGAAAAAGTTTTTTCTCACCTCAGTCTTAAATGAACTCCCCTTTATTCTAAGACTGTGTGTGGCCCCTGGTTCTGGACTCGCCCAACATTGGGAACATTTTTCCTGCATCTAGCTTGTCCAGTCCTTTTATAATTTTATATGTTTCTATAAGATCTCCCCCTCATCCTTCCAAACTCCAGTGAATACAAGCCTAGTCTTTTCAATCTTTCCTCATATGACAGTCCCGCCATCCCAGGGATCAATCTCGTGAACCTACGCTGCACTGCCTCAATCACAAGGATTCAAAGACTGCGTGTGGCCCCAAACCGTGCTGTGATGCATCCCGATAAAGTGCATTCCATGGCGCATCTGTAGGAGTTGGGGAGAGTTGGTGTGGGACATGCCAAACGTCCGAAGCCAGGGGTCGGCAACCTTGTTCTGCAAAGGGGGCCAGAACCCATGTCTGTGAGCGGATGGCGGGCCACATCTACCCCCATAGTGGGACACTTGGTGTTGTTATTCTCATTCATTTTCACGTTTTTCAATTGGGTTTTTGTAGTTCCCAGGTCGCCTGCGTGCCCCGGGACTGGCTGTAGCGCCCAGGACGCGAAAACTAATTGGAAAAAAACGCCTGGCGGGCCGGATAGAAACATAGAAAATAGGTGCAGGAGTAGGCCATTCGCCCCTTCGAGCCTGCACCGCCATTCAATATGATCATGGCTGATCATCCAACTCAGTATCCTGTACCTGCCTTCTCTCCATACCCCCTGATCCTTTTAGCCACAAGGGCCACATCTAACTCCCTCTTAAACATAGCCAATGAACTGGTCACAACTACTTTCTGTGGCAGAGAATTCCACAGATTCACCACTCTCTGTGTGAAAAAAAAAATCTAATCTCGGTCCTAAAAGACTTCCCCCTTATCCTTAAACTGTGACCCCTTGTTCCAGACTTCTCCAACATCGGGAACTATCTTCCTGCATCTAGCCCGTCCAACTCCTTAAGAATTCTGTAAGTTTCTTTAAGATACCTCCTCAATCTTCTAAATTCTAGCGAGTACAAGTCGAGTCTATCCAGTCTTTCTTCATATGAAAGTCCTGCCGTCCCAGGAATCAGTCTGGTGAACCTTCTCTGTACTCCCTCTATGGCAAGAATGTCTTTCCTCAGATTAGGAGACCAAAACTGCACGCAATACTCCAGGTGTGGTCTCACCAAGGCCCTGTACAACTGCAGTAGAACCTCCCTGCTCCTATACTCAAATCCTTTTGCTATGAATGCTAACATACCATTTGCTTTCTTCACTGCCTGCTGCACCTGCATGCCTACATTCAATGACTGGTGTACCATGACACCCAGGTCTCGTTGCATTTTCCCTTTTCCTAATTCAGATAATAGTCTGCTTTCCTGTTCTTGCCACCAAAGTGGATAACCTCACTTCCGGTTAGGGGCCGGGTCTAGCCCGTGGGCCGTAAGTTGCCGACTCCCTGCCCGAAGCCTTTGAAGGAAATAGAGGCTGCGATGGGCTGGGCCGTCTCTATGGATGCCAGGCCGCTGGACTTTGCCACCCTCCCCGAGCTGGGATACTCACTCGAACAGGGCATCGTGGCCTCCAGAACACAGGAACTTCTGCAGCATCAGGTGGTACGGATACTTCCTCTCGTCAAACAACATGGGCGACGTGAATCCCACCGAGCAGATGAAGAAAGTCAACCTGAGCAACAAACGGGAGAGTTAAGGGATAGGAGCAGAACCGGGCCATTCAGCCCATCGAGTATACTCCGCCATTCAATCATGGCTGATAATAGACAATAGACAATAGGTGCAGGAGTAGAGGCCATTCGGCCCTTTGAGCCAGCACCGCCATTCAATGTGGTCATGGCTGATCATCCACAATCACTACCCCGTTCGGGGTGGAAGATTGCAACCTTCACGTGATCCGCCCTTTTTCGACTAATGCAATCAACTCGGCGTGCACAAACGGAAGATCAAATAGTACAAGTTGTCCAACAGCTTTAGGCTGTGCACGCCACACGAAAGAAGAAGAAGAAGAAGAAGAAGTACCCCATTCCTGCCTTCTCCCCATATCCCCTGACTCCGCTATCTTTAAGAGCCCATCTAGCTCTCTCTTGAAAGCATCCAGAGAACCGGCCTCCACCGCCCTCTGAGGCAGAGAATTCTACTCACAACTCTCTGTGTGAAGAAGTGTTTCCTCGTCTCCGTTCTAAATGGCCGACCCCTAATTGTTAAACCGTGTGTGGCCCCTGGTTCTGGACTCCCCCAACATCGGGAATATGTTTCCTGCCTCTAGCGTGTCCAAACCCTTAATAATCTTACATGTTTCAATCAGATCTCCTCTCATCCTTCTAAACTCCAGAGTACACAAGCCCAGCCGCTCCATTGTGCCTTCCTCCACAGTGCTACCCACTGTGGGGGGATGATTTTTTTGTCTAATTGTAGTCCTGTAGGTCTGTGTCCAAGATGGCTGCCGTGAAGAGAGAGTGGACGCTGGCGCGCTTTGGCTGCCGCTGCTCTCTCTTCACACTGTGTTTTTGATTTTCTGTTTTTGGATTGAATTCTGTTTTTAATTTGTGTCTCTGTGATGTCTTTATTACTTGTTATATTCCGATTATATGTTTTTATTCCGATTACTATGTAAGGTGTCCTTGAGATGTCTGAAAGGCCCCCATTAAATAAAATTTATTATTATTATTATTATTCTCTCAGCAGATGACAGTCCCGCCATCCGTTTTGGGTTGAGAAGTGTCTCAACCCAAAATGTCACCCATTCTTTCTATCCAAAGATGCTGCCTATCCCGCTGAGCATATTAGTCATAGAGTGATACAGTGTGGAAACAGGCCCTTCAGCCCAACTTGCCCACACCGGCCAACATGCCCCAGCTACACCAGTCCCACCTGCCCGCGTTTGGTCCATATCCCTCCAAACCTGTCCTATCCATGCACCTGTCCAATTGTTCAGAGTCGTCAGACCGTGATATTTGGCGGGGGGGGGGGACCTACCTGAATCGGGGAGTGGGCGTGTAGGGGGGCGGTTGCCACGACAACCCTTTGGTGAGCAGCTTGGTGAGAGCGGAGGCGGTCCCCCGCGCCGCCGGCGTGGGGGCGGTGGTGGTGTTGGCCGGGTGGTGGCTCCGTCGTTGCCGCACCGGCGATCCCACGCACAGCTTGACCAGCAGGCCGAAGAGTTCGGCCAGCGCCCTGCCGAGTCTCGAGGATGCTGAGAGGGAGGGGGAGGAGGAGGAGGAGGAGGAGGAGGAGGAGGAGAAGAGAGTCGTTAAACGAGAGAGATAAAATGGCGCAACGCGCTCCGGAGCTGAAGCCGGTATCATCGCACATGGCAGATCATCCCCAATCAGTACCCCGTTCCTGTCTTCTCCCCATATCCACTGACTCCGTTACCTTTAAGAGCCCTAACTAGCTCTCTCTTGAAAACATCCAGTGAATCCATATCCCCTGACTCCGCTATCTTTAACAGCCCTATCTAGCTCTCTCTTGAAAGTATCCAGAGAACCGGCCTCCACCGCCCTCTGAGGCAGAGAATTCCACAGACTCACAACTCTCTGGGTGGAAAAGTGTTTCCTCGTCTCCGTTCTAAATGGCCGACCCCTTATTCTTAAACTGTGTGTGGCCCCTGGTTCTGGACTCCCCCAACATCGGGAACATGTTTCCTGCCTCTAGCGTGTCCAAACCTTGAAGCCCGAAATGTTGCCTATTTCCTTCGCTCCATAGATGCTGCTGCACCCGCTGAGTTTCTCCAGCTTTTTTGTGTACCTTAATAATCTTATATGATTCAATAAGATCTCCTCTCATCCTTCTAAACTCCAGAGTATAGAAGCCCAGCCGCTCCATTCTCTCAGCATATGACAGTCCCGCCATCCCGTGAATTAAACTGGTGAACCTACGCTGCACTCCCTCAATAGCAAGAATGTCCTTCTGCAAATTAGGGGACCAAAACTGCATGGGATATGGAGAGAAGGCAGGAATGGGGAACTGATTGTGGATGATCAGCCGTGATCACATTGAATGGTGGTGCTGGCTCGAAGGGCCGAATGGCCTACTCTTGCACCTATTATCTATTGTCTAATGCCACCAGTGTGGGATAACCTCAGCGTTTATCCACATTAAACTGCATTTGCCCACTCCCCCAACCTGTCCAAGTCACCCTGCAGCCTCCTAGCATCCTCCTCGCGGCTCACGCTGCCGCCCAGCTTTGAGTCCTCCGCGAACTCGGAGATGTTGCATTCAATGGAAGACGACGGCAGCAGCTTACCTGAGAGCAAGGGCTTGATCTGCTTGATCCTCGCCGCCATGGCTGGGGTGATCTTGGACTTGCCCTTGGGGTCGGAGGTGCCGGGTTCATCAGTCTCCATGGGGGCCAGTGTGTCCCCGTCCAGGTTAATCCCCTCCAGCAGGCCCTGGGCTGACGTCTCCACACCGCCAGCCGTCGCATCCATCTCCGCTTCTGGCCGACGAACAACAAGGGAGGGTGAGAGAAGAACGTGGGGGGCGGGTTAGCGCTGATTCGGTCGTTCTAGGGGCTTCCCCCCCCACCCCATCGCAACTCAAAGCAGCGCTTAAGAATAAGGGGACGGCCATTTTGAACGGAGACGAGGAAACACTTTTTCCACACAGAGAGTTTTGGTAGGGGGCGCTCATCTGTGTGCAGCCATGTCAGCAGCGCGTCAGTTTTTCCAGCTTTTTTTTATTTTTTAGTGTGTTTTAAAGTCTGTATTTAATGTTCCTTCGTGTGTTTTGTGTGGGGGGTGGTGTGAGGGGGAAACCGCTTTGGTCGCCTCCTCCATCGAGAGGCGACTTTTTCCAGGTCGCCTCCCCCGTGGCCTAACATCAAGGATCGACGCGGCCTTTCCCGGAGACGCGCCCGGGGCTTCAGCGGCGGGCGCAGCGTGGACTCTCGGCGTGGAGCGGGTGAGCCCTCGCTGGGGCTCAGCGCTCCGTTTCGCTGGCCCGGGGCAGCCGGCAGCCTGAAGTCGCAGCCTGAAGCCGCGGTCTGCAGAGCTCCAGCTGGTGCGGCGTCTACAGCCCGGGATCTCACGTTGGGGACCCGGGGGAAGAAGAAGCCATCACTGCCGGCCCGCGGCCGACTTCTACCGCGGGTCCGGCATGGACTTACCATCACCCCTGGAGGGGAGCTTCGACCGCCGGCCCTGCAGTCTACGGTGCTTCTGCCTGCGGCGGGGACTTTAAATCTCGACCGCCGGCCTGCGGCCTACAACAATCTAAAGCCACGGTCTCCGGTGAGGAAGAGCCAATCATGGACTGACTCTGGACTCTGGTCCTGACCACGGGGGGGAAATGGAGGAGGACTGGCCAAATTTTGTGCCTTCCACCACAGTGATGAATGCTGTGGTGGATGTTTGTGTTAGTTTTATTGTGTGTTCTTTATTATTTTACTGCTGCTGACAACCCAAATTTCCACCAACCCTGGTTGTGTGGCAATAAATTATATCTATCTATCTATCTATCTAGAAGGACGAGAGGGAATCTTAATTCCCGGGTTGGCAGGACTGTCATATGCTGAGAGAATGGAGCGGCTGAGCTTGTACACTCTGGAGTTTAGAAGGATGAGAGGATATCTTATTGAAACATATAAGATTATTAAGGGTATGGACACGCTGGAGGCAGGAAACGTGTTCCCGATGTTGGGGGACTCCAGAACCGGGGGCCACACACAGTTTAAGAATAAGGGGTTGAGGGCACAGGTTCAAGGTGAAGGGGAAAAGATTTAATAGGAATCCGAGGGGGTCACTTTTCCCCGTGATAAGCGTGGGTTTTCTCCGAGATATTCGGTTTTCCTCCCACACTCCAAAGACAGACGCGTTTGTAGGTTAACTGACTTGGTATTGAGCGAAGGTAGACACAAAATGCTGGAGTAGCTCAGCGGGTCGGGCAGCATCTCTGGAGAGAAGGAATGGGTGACGTTTCGGGTGGAGACCCCTCTTAAGAGGCCCATTCCTTCTCTGCAGAGATGCTGCTTGTCCCGCTGAGTTACTCCAGCATTTTGTGTCTATCTTCGGTCAATACCAAGTCAGTTAACCTACAAACCTGACCGTCTTTGGAGTCTCTTGCCCAGAGTAGGTGAATCGAGGACCAGAGGACATAGGTTCAAGGTGAAGGGGAAAGGATTTACTAGGAATCTGAGGGGTAACTTTTTCACACAGAGGGTGGTGGGTTGAGAGGGTACGACAGATGGCACAATGGGCTAAGTGTTCGGCTGGCAACCGGAAGGTAGGCGGTTCGAATCCCGCTTGGAGTGCATACTGTCGTTGTGTCCTTGGGCAAGACACTTCACCCACCTTTGCCTGTGTGTGAATGTGTGTGAGTGATTGGTGGTGGTCGGAGGGGCCGTAGGCGCAGATTAGCAGCCACGCTTCCGTCAGTCTGCCCCAGGGCAGCTGTGGCTACAGAAGTAGCTTACCACCACCGAGTGTGACTGAGGAGTGAATGAATAATGCGATGTAAAGCGCCTTGAGTATTAGAAAGGCGCTATATAAATCCCATCCATTATTATTATTATTATTACAGAGAAGATTTATGAGGATGTTGCCAGGACTAGAGGGTGAGAGCTACAGGGAGAAGTTGAGCAGGCTGGGTCTATTTTCCATGGAGCGCAGGAGGATGAGGGGCGATCTTATAGAGGTGTACAAAATCACGAGAGGAATAGATCAGGCAGAGTCTCTTGCCCAGAGTAGGGGAATCGAGGACCAGAGGACACAGGTTCAAGGTGAAGGGGAAAAGATTTAATAGGAATCTGGGGGGCAACTTTTTCTTATAGAGGTGTACAAAATCACGAGGGGAATAGATCAGGTAGACGCACAGAGTCTCTTGCCCAGAACTGCCGGAGGAGGTTGTTGAGGATGGGACTATCCCAACGTTTAAGAGACACTTGGACAGGTACATGGATAGGACAGGTTTGGAGGGATATGGACCAAGCGCAGGCAGGTGGGACTAGTGTAGATGGGGCATGTTGGCAAGTTGGGCTGAAGGACCTGCTTCCACCCTGTGGGACTCAAGACTCTAGATGCCCCCGTCTCCCCCGATGACCAGAGAGCGGGGGATAGAACCGGTAACGACACCGGACAGACGAGGAGAGGGACGTCGGTTAGCAAGAACGTGGACAGGTACAGAGTGCTGGAGTAACTCAGCGGGTCAGGCAGCATCTCTGTGGAGAACGCGGACAGGTACAAAGTGCTGGAGTAACTCAGCGGGTCAGGCAGCATCTCTGTGGGGAACGTGGATGGTTGACGTTTCGGGTCAGACGGGAAAGGGGCTTAGACGAGGCGCTGTGGAAGGCGTACCTGCCGTACTTAGACGAGGACTCACCTGATCTCTTCCCTCCCGACGTCGAGCCCGGCGTGGCAGCGGCTGCGGGCTTCTCCTCCTTCGGCACCAGCTTCTGCATGTCGGCCTGGCCAAACTCGCAGCCTGAGGGCAGACTGAAAAACAGCGGGGCGGTCAGCCAAGCGAGCGCACACCCTTCCCAAACGCCCGCCGCGGAAGACCGGGCGGGGCACTCGCACGCCGCCATCTTCTGGCAAACTTCAAGCAGCAAATTTGCAACGGCATGGAAGGTTTAGGAGCAAAGAGGTCCTTCTGTAGTTGTACAGGGCCCTCGTGAGACCACACCTGGAGTATTGAGTGTTGTTTAGGTCTCCTAATTTGAGGAACGACATCCATGCTATTGAGAGAGCCCAGCGTAGGTTCACAAGGTTAATTCCCGGGATGGCGGGACTGTCATATGATGAAAGAATGGGTCGACTGGGCTGGTATGCACTGGAATTTAGAGTATACAAGCCCAGCCGCTCCATTCTCTCAGCATATGACAGTCCCGCCATCCCGGGAATTAACCTGGTGAACCTACGCTGCACTCCCTCAATAGCAAGGATGTCCTTCCTCAAATTAGGGGGCGAAAACTGCACACAATACTCCAGGTGTGGTCTCACCAGGGTCCTGTACAACTGCAGAAGGACCTCCTTGCTCCTAAACTCAAATCCTCTCGCAATGAAGGCCAACATGCCATTCGCTTTCTTCACTGCCTGCTGTACCTGCATGCTTACTTTCAGTGACTGATGAACAAGGACCCCCCAGATCCCGTTGTACATCCCCTTTTCCCAACTTGACACAATTTAGATAATAACCTCGTGAACCTACGCTGCACTACCTCAGTAGCCCTTCGAGCCAGCACCGCCATTCATTGTGATCATGGCTGATCGTTCCCAATCAATAACCCGTGCCTGCCTTCTCCCCATATCCCTTGATTCCACTAGCCCCTAGAGTTCTATCTAACTCTCTCTTAAATTCATCCAGTGACTTGGCCTCCACTGCCCTCTGTGGCAGGGAATTCCACAAATTCACAACTCTCTGGGTGAAAAAAGTTTTTTCTCACCTCAGTCTCAAATGACCTCCCCTTTATTCTAAGACTGCGGCCCCTGGTTTTGGACTCGCCCAACATTTGGGAACATTTTTCCTGCATCTAGCTTGTCCAGTCCTTTTATAATGTTATAAGTTTCTATAAGATCCCCCCTGATCCTTCTAAACTCCAGTGAATACAAGCCTAGTCTTTTCAATCTTTCCTCATATGACAGTCCCGCCATCCCAGGGATCAATCTCGTGAACCTACGCTGCACTGCCTCAATCACAAGGATGTCCTTCCTCAAATTAGGAGACCAAAACTGTACACAATACTCCAGATGTGGTCTCACCAGAGCCCTATACAACAGCAGAAGAACCTCTTTACTCCTATACTGAAATCCTCTTGTTATGAAGGCCAACATTCCATTCGCTTTCTTCACTACCTGCTGTACCTGCACGCCAACTTTCAGTGACCGGTGTACAAGGACACCCAGGTCTCGCTGCACCTCCCCCTTACCTAACCTAACCCCATTGAGATAATAATCTGCCCCCTTGTTTTTGCCGCCAAAGTGGATAACCTCACATTTATCTATATTATACTGCCTTGACGTGAAACTTGTCTTTGGCAACGCTTACCTGTTTGGGGTGCAGAGAGACAGCAGAACGGTGCTCTCCCACACTAGGGAGCAGTAGAGCTGGCTGAGCTTGTTCAGGACGTTCAGGCCTAGCTGCGAGCCCCACTGGTTCACGGATATCGAACGGATTTCACTCTGAAATAAGATGGGGACATCAAACCATCAGACCCCTGAGAGCAGCGAGCGTTCACTGTGGGGCGGAAATCCTGGAGTGGGACAGTGGGACAGTTCCAAGAGCACTCCCGAATTGAAAAAAAAATCAAACTCGTGGTAAGCACGGAGAATGAACGTAGCGGGTACGTCGGAGCTCGGGGACTTCTCTTAGCGCTAACGGCAGGTACTCGGGAAGACTCGCTAACGGCAAGTAAGCATGGGAAGACTCGTGAAGATTTTTCAACATGTTGGAAAATGTCCAGGAGAGCCCCGAGTACCGACGAGTGGCCATTACCGTAAATCTCCGAGTTCGAATCAGGGCAAACTCGGGAGAGCTCTTGGAATGAACTCGCACCGTGGACAGGGGTTTAAGGGCTGAATCGGTCCGTTCGCGGGGACTTTGAGCGCCCGGCGCAGCTTAAAATCTAACCGCTGCATCAAGGCGATCGAGGCTCCCGATGTTGAAGCCCCGTATTGTGTTGCGCTGTATTGCGTACAGTTTTGGTCTCCTAATCTGAGGAAAGACATTCTTGCCATAGAGGGAGTACAGAGAAGGTTCACCAGACTGATTCCTGGGATGTCAGGACTTTCATATGAAGAAAGACTGGATAGGCTCGGCTTGTACCCGCTAGAATTTAGAAGATTGAGGGGGGATGTTATAGAAACTTACAAAATTCTTAAGGGGTTGGACACGCTAGATGCAGGAAGATTGTTCCCGATGTAGGGGAAGTCCAGAACAAGGGGTCACACAGTTTAAGGATAAGGGGGAAATCTTTTAGGACCGAGATGAGGAAAACATTTTTCACACAGAGAGTGGTGAATATCTGGAATTCTCTGCCACAGAAGGTAGTTGAGGCCACAGTTCATTGGCTATATTTAAGAGGGAGTTAGATGTGGCCCTTGTGGCTAAAGGGATCAGGGGGTATGGAGAGAAGGTAGGTACAGGATACTGAGTTGGATGATAAGCCATGATCATATTGAATGGCGGTGCAGGCTCGAAGGGGCGAATGACCTACTCCTGCACCTATTTTCTATGTTGTTGCAATAATTGATTTATAGACAATAGACAATCGACAATATGTGCAGGAGTAGTATGTATGTGTGTGTGTGTGTATGTATATATATGTGTGTGTGTGTGTGTGTGTGTGTGTGTGTGTGTGTGTGTGTATATATATATATGTGTATGTGTGTGTGTATATGTGTGTGTGTGTGTATATATGTGTGTGTGTGTATATATGTGTGTGTGTGTATATATGTATGGAGCGAATTGGTCGCTGAGCCTGAGCTTGGTCTCGCCGATGTAGAGAAATCTCTGGAGAGAAGGAATGGATGAAGTTTTGGGTCGAGACCCTTCTTCAATGCTTTTTTCTCCTGATTCTCTCCCCTTTCCCCTTTCAGGTAAAGCAACGTTGGCGCTCACATTTTTCACCACAGATGACCCCAGCCTACCAGATGGAGTGTTGGAGGCTAAGGCAGACGACAGGAGCCTTGCTTACTATGACACCACACTATCAAAAGCTCAGTTCCATCTGAGCAACCTGGAGCTATTGCATGCACTTTATGAAGAATTGATAGAAAGAAACATAGATTCTATGCTGGGATTAATACATGGCCTGCAAAAGCAAGTTATGGCATTAACTAACAATTCTCTTCCCTCAAATGGTGAGTCTGAATGGGAAAGTGACTGACTTCTCAAATTAGACAATAGACAATAGGTGCAGGAGTAGGCCATTCGGCCCTTCGAGCCATCACCGCCATTCACTGTGACCACGGCTGATCATTCCCAATCAGTACCCCGTTCCTGCCTTCTCCCCATATCCCCTGACTCCGCTATTTTTAAGAGCCCTATCTAGCTCTCTCTTGAAAGCATCCAGAGAACCGGCCTCCACCGCCCTCTGAGGCAAAGAATTCCACACTTTATTCACTTTTGGCGGGGGGATTATAGTGCCCTGTGGCTCGGTGACGGTGGGCCGTGGAATGGTGGCGTGACTGCAGGTTGTGGAAGCCTCACCTGTCCGACTCGGCAGGTGTGCACGAACATCATGATGTAGGCGTGGGCGGCGGTGAGGGCGTGCAGCAGTGGCGTGGCCTGGGCGGAGAGCGTGGCGTCCGCCACGTTGCCGGCGTTGGCCAGCTCCCGCAGAAGCACCGAGCCGCCGGGGGTGTCGATGGGCCGGTGGAGAGGCTCCAGCGACGACAAGATGGTGTCCAGCTGGATCAGGCCTTCCTGCAGCATCTTCAGCTCGTGGGACAGCGTCTGAAGCAAGAGAGAAATCAGTCAATAGACAATAGGTGCAGGAGTAGAGGCCATTCGGCCCTTCGAGCCTGCACCGCAATTCAATATGATCATGGCTGATCATCCAACTCAGTATCCTGTACCTGCCTTCTCTCCATACCCCCTGATCCCTTTAGCCACAAGGGCCACATCTAACTCCCTCTTAAATATAGCCAATGAACTGTGGCCTCAACTACCTTCTGTGGCAGAGAATTCCAGAGATTCACCACTCTCTGTGTGAAAAATTTCCTCATCTCGGTCCTAAAAGATTTCCCCCTTATCCTTAAACTGTGTGACCCCTTGTTTTGGGGATGATCATGGCTGATCATCCCCAATCAGTACCCCATTCCTGCCTTCTCCCCATATCCCCTGACTCCGCTATCTTTAAGAGCCCTATCTAGCTCTCTCTTCAAAGCATCCAGAGAACCGGCCTCCACCGCCCTCTGTGAGGCAGAGAATTCCACAGACTCACAACTCTCTGTGAGTAAAACTGTTTCCTCGTCTCCGTTCTAAATGGCCGACCCCTTAGTCTTAAACTGTGGCCCCTGTCGGGCCACTGCTTCCCTCAGCATCAATCTACACGCTGTATTCTTGACACACAAACCAACCCCCCTTCCATCGACTCAGTCTACACCTCACGCAGCCACGGCAAGGCCAGCAGCATGATCGCGGACCAGTCTCACCCCCAGTCACTCCCTCTTCTCCCCTCTCCCATCAGACGTGTGAAACCGAACGCACGCACCTCCAGATTACTGCTGCACTTGTCGCTTTACCTCCCCCCCATCGACTCCATCCAAGGACCCAAGCAGTCTTTCCAGGTGCGGCAGAGGTTCACCTGCACCTCCTCCAACCTCATCTATTGCATCCGCTGCTCTAGTTGTCAGCTGCTCTACATCGGTGAGACCAAGCGCAGGCTCGGCGATCGTTTCGCCCAACACCTCCGCTCGGTTCGCAATAACCAACCTGATCTCCTCGGTGGCTCAGCACTTCGACTCCCCCTCCCATTCCCAATCCGACCTTTCTGTCCTGGGCCTCTTCCATGGCCAGAGTGAGGCCCAGCGCAAATTGGAGGAGCAGCACCTCATATTTCGCTTGGGTGGATTACACACCACCGGTATGAACATTGAATTCTCCAATTTCAGGTAGTCCGTGCTTTCTCCTCCCCTTCCCAGCTCTCCCTCAGCCCACTGGCTCCACCTCTTCCTTTCTTCTTCCCGCCCCCCCACCCTCACATCAGTCTGAAGAAGGGTTTTGGCCCAAAACGTCGCCTATTTCCTTTGCTCCATCGATGCTGCCTCACCCGCTGAGTTTCTCCAGCATTTTTGTCTACCTTCAGATTCAGGGACTGTTTCGTCTCGGCTGTTATCAGGCAACGGAACCATCCTACCACAACCAGAGAGCAGTGCTGAACTACCATCTACCTCTTTGCAATTCCCCGTATGTTGCAAAACGTACTTGGCGAATAAAGTGTGATTCTGATTCTTTGTACTAATCAGCTCCAGGCCCACGCCCGGATTTTCCGATTGTCTTGGTTCTTGGTTTCTTGGTCCTCCAAAATATTCCAAATGGAATTTAAACTGGAGGTGGTGAAGGGAGGGCTTAAGCCAGAAAGGGTTATTGGGAAGAAAGAGCTACTTTAAATTTAGTTGCATCTGGTTGGGTAACTATAGTTGGGTGGAGATTATTCCATGCTTTAATTGTGCGGGGGAAGAACGAATTGCTGTACCAACACATCTGTCTTTGTAGCTGGGATCACAAATTGGATCGAATGCCCTCGTCTGCTCCTAATTGGTTTGGGTTTGGTGTAGGTCTTGTAATCTATGTCGAGCTGACCATTTAACATTTTGTAAAAACGTTACGGTCAAACGGTGAGCTTCACGTGTGTCTGTCTTGGAGAGGGTTCCACCCCAGAGAATTCAGAAGTTTGGTGACACTCGCTTCTCTCTCATAGGTGTTAGTAACAAATCGAGCTGCCTGTCTTTGGACACGTTCGGTGGAAGAAATGTTTTTATTGTCCGGCCCGGAAATTAAGCCGAACCAGGGAACCGCCAAGCCCGCCACCGATTTCTGCACCACCACCACCTACCAGAATGGACTTGCAAACTCCCGCCACAGCCTGGCAGGCAGCTGATGTGGGGAAGTCGATGGGAAGGTTCGGAAGTCCCAGGATGCAGACCAGTGGCTGCAACCCCTTCTGTGTCACAAACTCTTGGCAATGGTCGTCCGTGGTGTTGTTGCTCAGGATCGACTCCACGAACTTCATCTTGAGGGGAGAAAAAAAAAAGGCGGGAAATCAGCGGTTGAAGACAACAGGTGCAGGAGTAGAGGCTGTTCGGCCCTTCGAGCAAGCATATAAGATTATTAAAGGTTTGGACACGCTAGAGGCAGGAAACATGTTCCCGATGTTGGGGGAGTCCAGAACCAGGGGCCACACACACAGTTTAAGAATAAGGGGTCGGCCATTTAGAACGGAAACAAGGAAAAACTTTTTCTCACAGAGAGTGGTGAGTCTGTGGAATTCTCTGCCTCAGAGGGCGGTGGAGGCCGGTTCTCTGGATACTTTCAAGAGAGAGCTAGATAGGGCTCTTAAAAATAGCGGAGTCAGGGGATATGGGGAGAAGGCAGGAACGGGGCACTGATTGTGGATGATCAGCCATGATCACGTTGAATGGCGGTGCTGGCTCAAAGGGCCAAATGGCCTGCTCCTGGACCTATTGTCTACTGTCTATTGCCACTACATACCAGCCCCTCGATCCCCCACCTCTTAGATACTTGCGTAAGAAAAAGCTAACACTTTTAGATTTAGATTTAGCTCGGAGGGCTAACGGAATCAAGGGATATGGGGAGAAGGCAGGAACGGGGTACTGATTGTGGATGATCAGCCATGATCATATTGAATGGCAGTGCTGGCTCGAAGGGACCAATGGCCGACTCCTGCACCTATTTTCTATTATTCTATGTTTCTAACCCCCCCCCCGTTTGACTCGGGGAAAGCCAAACAGGTCGGTCGATGGGCCACTCACCACGTTCAGGATGTAATCCATGAGAGGGATGGGTATTCTCTCCTCCGTCCCGACCACCCTGAGAAATAAACAGACCGAAAAGGGGTCGAACTTTGGAAATAAACAGCAATTAAACAGTAAAAACAAATGGATGGAGCACTGATAAATGGTCTAACATTGGTCTAACAAGAGGAGTCGAGTATAGGAGCAAAGAGGTCCTTCTGCAGTTGTACAGAGCCCTAGTGAGACCACACCTGGAGTATTGTGTGCAGTTTTGGTCCCCTAATTTGAGGAAGGACATTCTTGCTATTGAGGGAGCCCAGCGTAGGTTCACCAGGTTAATTCCCGGGATGGCGGGACTGTCATATGCTGAGAGAATGGAGCGGCTGGGCTTGTACACTCTGGAGTTTAGAAGGATGAGAGGGGATCTTATTGAAACATATAAGATTGTTAAGGGCTTGGATACACTAGAGGCAGGAAACATGTTCCCGATGTTGGGGGAGTCCAGAACCAGGGGCCGCACACAGTTTAAGAATAAGGAGTAAGCCATTTAGAACGGAGATGAGGAAACACTTTTTCACCCGGAGAGTTGTGAATCTGTGGAATTCTCTGCCTCAGAAGGCGGTGGAGGCCGATTCTCTGGATGCTTTCAAGGGAGAGTTAGATAGGGCTCTTAAAGATAGCGGAGTTAGGGGATATGGGGAGAAGGCAGGAACGGGGTACTGATTGGGGATAATCAGCCATGATCACAATGGATGGCGGTGCTAGCTCGAAGGGCTGAATGGCCTACTCCTACACCCTATTGAAACACTAAACGAGGCGCCAGACTACCAGTTGCCGGAAGATCAGTGGTGGGCCTGTACACGCTACGATAAACTGAAGGAAGCGACTGAACCGCGCTGCGACTCACTGTTGGCTGGGCTCGGGGTCGCTCTGCTGGGCGGCCATGCTGCTGCTGAAGCTCTGCATGGCCTGGACCTCCTCCTCCTCCTCGTCCTCGCTGGAGGCTTCCTCAGCCGCGTGGCTCGACCTGGCCGGCGGGGCGCTGGCCGTCCCGTCTGCCTTCTGGATCGACGGCTTCTGGCAGATGTACTTCGGGTCTCGGCCCAGGTTGCAGATCTCCTCCAGCAGCTGAAGAGAGGAGAGGAACAGTCACCCTTTTAGGCGGTCGCCATTTTGAACAGTCACCATTTTGAACAGTCGCCCATTTGAACGGTCGCCTTTTTAAGCGGTTGCCTTTTTTAAGCGGTTGCCATTTTGAACAGTCACCATTTTGAACAGTCACCATTTTGAACAGTCGCCTTTTTAAGCGGTCACCCTTTCGAGCGGTCGCCTTTTTAAGCGGTCGCCATTTTGAGCGGTCCGGTCGCCTTTTTAAGCGGTCGCCATTTTGAACGATCGCCATTTTGAACGGTCACCTTTTTAAGCGGTGGCCATTTTGAGCGGTGGCCATTTTTAACGGTCGCCATTTTGAGCGGTCGCCAAGACACTAGACCAATTGCAATTCCCGGCTGCAGGCTCCAGGCAGGGAGGGGGAAAGGGGGGGGGGGGGGGGGGAGGGGAGGGGGGGGGGCAAGTTGAGCCTGAGGGCCACTAAGTTGTACATGCACGTTGCAAGCAGGCAGCATTGGGGGTCAGGACTGCATGGGCAGGCGCGGATGGGGATATAGTTGGGCCAACAGGCACACACCTTTATGATCGCTGTCGTGGCATCGGTCTTCAGAGTTGGTTGGTGTCTCATTAGTTCGTCCACAGCACTGCCAAGGTTCGACGCTGTATCACCTGCATGGAGAATGTCAACAGCACTTAGAAGCATAGAAAAATAGGTGTAGTAGGTCATTCGGCCCATCGAGCCAGCACCGCCATTCAATGTGATCATGGCTGATCATCCCCAATCAGTACCCCGTTCATCCTTTCTGAAGAAGGATCTCGACCCGAAATGACGCCAATTCCTTCTCTCCATTTATGCTGCCTCACCGTTACTCCAGCATTTTGTGTCTGCCTTCTCCCCATATCCCTTGATTCTGTTGGCCCCAAGAGCTAAATCTAATTCTCTCTTGAAGACATCCAGAGAATCGGCCTCCACTGCCTTCTGTGGCAGAGAGTTCCACAGATTCACACAACTCTCTGGGTGAAAATTTTCTTCCTCATCTCAGTCCTAAATGGCCGACCCCTTATTCTTAAACTGTAACCCCAGGTTCTGGACTCCCCCATCGGGAACATTTTTCTTGCATTTAGTGTGTCCAATCCTTTAAGAATCTTATAAGTTTCTATAAGATACCCTCTCATCCTTCTAAATTCCAGTGTATACAAACCCAGTCGAGCAATTATTTCATCATATGTCAGTCCCACCATCCCGGGAAATAACCTGGTTAACCTACGCTGCACTCCCTCAATAGCAAGCATGTCCTTCCTCAATTCCTCAAAACTGCACACAATACTCCAGGTGTGGTCTCACTAGGGCTCTGTACAACTGCAGAAGGACCTCTTTGCTCCTATATTCGACTCCTCTTGTTATAAAGGCCAACATGCCATTCGCTTTCTTCACTGCCTGCTGTACCTGCATGCTTACTTTCATCCACTGATGAACAAGGACCTCCAGATCCTGTTGTACTTCCAATTTTCCCAACTTGACGCCATTTAGATAGTAATCTGCCTTCCTGATTTTGCCACCAAAGTGGATAACCTCACATTTATCCGCATTAAACTTCATCTGCCATGTATCTGCCCACTCCCCCAACCTGTACAAGTCACCCTGCATTCTCATAGCATCCTCCTCACAGTTCACACTGCCACCCAGCTTTGTGTCATCTGCAAATTTGCTAATGTTACTTTGAATCCCTTTATCCAAATCATTGATGTATATTGTAAATAGCTGCGGGTCCCAGCACCGAGCCTTGCGGTACCCCACCAGTCACTGCCTCCCATTTAATCCCTACTCTTTGTTTCAAGTTCAAGTTCAAGTGAGTTTATTGTCATGTGTCCCTGTATAGGACAATGAAATTCTTGCTTTGCTTAAGCACACAGAAAATAGTAGGCATTTACTACAAAACAGATAAATGTGTCCATATACCATGATATAAATATATACACACATGAATAAATAAACTGATAGTGCAAATAACAGAAAGTGGTTGGTAATAATCAGAGTTTTGTCCGAGCCAGGTTTAATAGCCTGATGGCTGAGGGGAAGTAACTATTCCTGAACCTGGTTGTTGCAGTCTTCAGGCTCCTGTACCTTCTACCTGAAGGTAGCAGGGAGATGAGTGTGTGGCCAGGATGGTGTGGGTCTTTCCTCTCTGCCAACCAATTTTCTATCCATGTCAGCACTCTACCCCCAATACCATGTGCCCTAATTTTGCCCACTGATCTCCTATGTGGGACCTTATCAAATGCATTCTGAAAGTCCAGGTACACTACATCCACTGGCTCTCCCTTGTCCATTTAAAATTCCAGAAGATTAGTCAAGCATGATTTCCCCTTCGTAAATCCATGCTGACTCGGACCGATCCTGTTACTGCTATCCAAATGTGCGGCTATCTCATCTTTTATAATTGACTCCAGCATCTTCCCAGATTCGCCTCGCAAATTAACCGTTTGGGAATCCTGCACCAGCACTCCCAAGTCCCCCTCTGCACCTCCGATTTCTGGATTCTCTCCCCAATTTGCAAATAGTCCAAGCGTTTATTCCTAGGGCCAAAAATGCGATCACTGACCTAAGGGATCGGAGCTACGTCGCCTTCTCATGGCGGGCAGGTAATCGGGAGATAGGAGCACCTTGAAGAGCCGCTCGAAGGGCTGGCATTGCACGAAGGATTGTAGCCCGCGGGCGTTCAGGCACAGTGCGCTGAAAACGTTTGGCAGGGAGCCCAGGACTTCGCGGGTCGCAGGCACCTGGAGAAGAAAGCAAGTCCAGTCAAATCAAGTCACATTTATTTCTATAGCACATTTAAAAAACAACTCTCGTTGGCCAAAGTGCTTTACATTTGTTATAAGAATAGCACAACAAAACAGACTACATACATATATACATGTAGCCCTCACTCAGAGGACATCAGGAAAGGCTTGGGAGTATAGATAAGTCTTTAGTCTTGACTTAAAGGAGTCGATGGAGGGGGCGGTTCGTTCTGATGGGAAAGGGGGATGCTGTTCCACAGTCTAGGGGCTGCAACCGCCAAGGCGCGGTCGATCGCCCCTGAGCTTATGCCTAGACCGTGGGATATTCAGCAACCCCAAGTCGGCCGATCTGAGGGGCCTGGAGGTGGAGTGGTGGGTGAGAAGACTTTTTATGTAGGTGGGGGCAAGCCCATTGAGGGCTTTGTAGACATGGAGGAGAATCTTGAAGTTTATACGGAACCGCACAGGGAGCCAGTGGAGAGAGGCCAGGATCGGGGTGATGTGGTCCCTTTTTCGGGTGCCCGTCAGGAGTCTTGCTGCCCTGCGGCGTTTTGGACCAGTTGCAGGCAGGACAGGGAAGGTTGGCTGATGCCAGTGTAAAGAGAGTTGCAGTAATCTAGGCGGGAGGAGATGAATGTGTGGATGATCTTTTCCAGGTCATCAAACTGGAGGAATTTTTTTATTTTAGCTATCGTCCGAAGCAGAACGTTCAGACACTGCGGCGTGAGGCTGCGCGCTGGTTTTCACGTCACGTTTCGGAAGGACTCTTAAATTTTGCGCCGTTAAGATTTTTGTTGGGGGGTCTTGAACGCATTGCCAGGGGCTGGTGGTGGAAATGGCGTTTAAGATGTATAAAATCGTGAGAGGAATCGATCGGGTAAATGCACAGAGTCTCTTGCCCAGAGGATCTATCACAGTCGCTGTCTCAAAAAGGCTGGCAGCATCATCAAGGACCCACACCATCCTGGCCACACACACATCTCCCCGCTACCTTCAGGTAGAAGGTACAGGAGCCTGAAGACTGCAACGTCCAGGTTCAGGAATAGCTCCTTCCCCACAGCCATCAGGCTATTGATGTGTTTTCACATGTGTTTTTGTGTTGTTTTGTTTTTGATTTTCTGTTTTTGGATTGAATTCTGTTTTTAATTTGTGTCTCTGTGATGTCTTTATTACTTGTTATATTCCGATTATATGTTATTCCGATTACTATGTAAGGTGTGCTTGAGATGTCTGAAAGGCGCCCATTAAATAAAATGTATTATTATTATTATTATTGAACACAACTCAAACAAAACTCTGAACATTAATAGCCCATTATCAGTTTATTTGCACTTTATCTGCTGTGAATTTATGGAATTCCCTGCCACAGAGGGCAGTGGAGGCCAAGTCACTGGATGGATTTAAGAGAGAGTTAGGTAGAGCTCTAGGGGCTAGTGGAGTCAGGGGATATGGGGAGAAGGCAGGCACGGGTTATTGATAGGGGACGATGATCACAATGAATGGCGGGGCTGGCTCGAAGGGCCGAATGGCCTCCTCCTGCACCTATTTTCTATGTTTCTATGTTTCTATGAATGGCGGTGCAGGCTCGAAGGGCCGAATGCCCTACTCCTGCGCCTATTGTCTATTGTGTGTCGGGTAGTGTTAGGGCGCGGGCGATCGCTGGTCGGCGCGCGGGCCCGGTGGGACGAAGGGGCCCGTTACCGCGCTGTCTCTCTGGGCGAGGCCACACTCACGTCTTTGATCAGCAGGGCGTGGAGCATGACGTCCGTCAGCCCGTTATCCTGGAGGGAAGACAACAGCGACGGCTCTTGGAACACAAACACCGTCACCACCTCTGTAGCTGGAAGGAAGGAAGGCAGGGAGGAAGAAAGGAAGGAAGGAAGGGAGAAAAGGCAAAAACAGGTCAGAGTTTTAATACGCAAGCGACCCGGCGCATCACACCTCCGACCGCGAGCAATTTTCTTTCTGCCGTGTTCAACCAGTCGCGGGAATCTGTCAAGTAAGGTGCGTAGAAGACAATAGACAATTGGTGCAGGCGTAGGCCATTTGGCCCTTCGAGCCAGCACCGCCATTCAATGTGATCATGGCTGATCATCCCCAATCAGTACCCCGTTCCTGCCTTCTCCCCAAATCCCCTGACTCCGCTATTTTTAAAAGCCCTATCTAGCTCTCTCTTGAAAACATCCAGAGAACCGGCCTCCACCGCCCTCTGAGGCAGAGAATTCCACAGACTCACCACTCTCTGTGAGAAAAAGTGTTTCCTCGTCTCAGTTCTAAATGGCTTACTCCTTATTCTTAAACTGTGGCCCCTGGTTCTGGACTCCCCCAACATCGGGAACATGTTTCCTGCCTCTAGCGTGTCCAAGCCCTTAACAATCTTATATGTTTCAATGAAATACTCCCTCATCCCCAATCAGTACCCCATTCCTGCCATCTCCCCATATCCCCTGACTCCGCTATCTTTAAGAGCCCTATCTAGCTCTCTCTTGAAAGTATCCAGAAAACCGGCCTCTGAGGCAGAGAATTCCACAGACTCACAAGTCTCTGGGTGAAAAAGTGTTTCCTCATCTCCGTTCTAAATGGTCGACCCCTTATTCTTAAACTGTGTGTGTGGCCCCTGGTTCTAGACTCCCCCAACATCGGGAACATGTTCATCATATGTTAACCCACTTATAGGAGCAAAGAGGTCCTTCTGCAGTTGTACAGGGCCCTGGTGAGACCACACCTGGAGTATTGTGTGCAGTTTTGGTCCCCTAATTTGAGGAACGACATTTTCGCTATTGAGGGAGCCCAGCGTAGGTTTACAAGGTTAATTCCCGGGATGGCAGGACTGTCATATGCTAAGAGAATGGAGCGGCTGGGCTTGTACACACTGGAGTTTAGAAGGATGAGAGGGCATCTCCAATCAGTACCCCGTTCCTGCCTTCTCCCCATATCCCCTGACTCCGCTATTTTTAAGAGCCCTATCTCGCTCTCTCTTGAAAGCATCCAGAGAACCGGCCTCCACCTTCTCCCCATGAGGCAGAGAATTCCACAGATTCACAACTCTCTGTGTGAAAAAGTGTTTCCTCATCTCCGTTCTAAATGGCCGACCCCTTATTCTTAAACTGTGTGTGTGTGGCCCCTGGTTCTGGACTCCCCCAACATCGGGAACATGTTTCCTGCCTCTAGCGTGTCCAAGCCCTTAACAATCTTATATGTTTCAATGAGATACCCTCTCATCCTTCTAAACTCCAGAGTGTACAAGCCCAGCTGCTCCATTCTCTCGGGATATGATAATCCCGCCATCCCGGGAATTAACCTGGTGAACCTACCCTGCACTCCCTCAATAGCAAGATTGTCCTTCCTTGATAACAAGGGTAACATGTCGGACATGTCAACTGGTAGCAAAGTTATGCATTTCTGTACTCTTACATGGGTATGACCTCACATAAAAACCAAAAACAAATTCAGCAAAATGGTACAGTGTAAAAATACTGGTTTCCTCAGTAAAATTTCCTCAGGTACTAGAATACTGATATGCTCTGACAAAACTTGGCAGCTCTGCAGTTATAGACCAGACTAGTGAGGGTCTCGATGGGGTCCTAGCGTCTTCACGGGAATCCTTGCTTACCCTAGACCGCATCAAGACCCTTCTTCAGACCCAAAACATCGCCCATTCCTTTTCTCCAGAGAAACTGCCTGTCCCGCTGAGTTACTCCAGCATTTTGTGTCTATCTTCGGTGTGAAGTAGCATCTGCAGTGGCTGCCTGCACAAACACATCTCACTTACCGAGCAGGAAGAGCGATGGCCCGTAATACTCTGCATTGCTGATGATGTGTTTCAGTGAGGTAGGCAAGGAACCATCCATGACTGAAAGGCAGAATTAAATTGGGTTAGATTGGGAACAGCATCAAGTGCAAACAAGTCTACATAGATACATAGAAAATAGGTGCAGGAGTAGAGGCCATTCGGCCCTTTGAGCCTGCACCGCCATTCAATATGATGGCTGATCATCCAACTCAGTATCCCGTACCTGCCCTCTCTCCATACCCCCTGATCCCCCTAGCCACAAGGGCCACATCTAACTCCCTCTTAAATATAGCCAATGAACTGGCCTCAACTACCCTCTGTGGCAGAGAGTTCCAGAGATTCACCACTCTCTGTGTGAAAAAGTTTCTTCTCATCTCGGTCCTAAAGGATTTCCCCCTTATCCTTAAGCTGTGACCCCTTGTCCTGGACTTCCCCAACATCGGGAACAATCTTCCTGCATCTAGCCTGTCCAACCCCATAAGAATTTTGTACGTTTCTATAAGATCCCCTCTCAATCTCCTAAATTCTAGCGAGTATAAGCCAAGTCTATCCAGTCTTTCTTCATATGAAAGTCCTGACATCCCAGAAATCAGTCTGGTGAACCTTCTCTGCACTCCCTCTATGGCTATAATGTCCTTCCTCAGATTTGGAGACCAAAACTGTACGCAATGTACTCTACGATCTAGGAGTACAGGTGCATGGTTCCTTGAAGGTCGAGTCGCAGGTAGATAAGGTGCTCAAGAAGGCTTTTGGCACATCGGCCTCCATC
Organism: Amblyraja radiata; assembly: GCF_010909765.2. Classification (NCBI taxonomy): domain Eukaryota; kingdom Metazoa; phylum Chordata; class Chondrichthyes; order Rajiformes; family Rajidae; genus Amblyraja; species Amblyraja radiata. Next base: position 1,149,279 of record NW_022630094.1, read on the forward strand.
AGCCAGAGTATTGAGTATAGAAGTTGGGAGCTCATGTTGCAGTTGTATAAGACGTTGGTGAGACCGCATTTAGAATATTGTAGGGACACAAAAGGGCTGGAGAAACTCAGCGGATGAGGAAGCATCTATGGAGCGAAGGAATAGGTGACGTTTCGGGTCGAGAATTCTGAAGAAGGGTCTCGACCCGAAACGTCACCATAGATGCTGCCTCACCTGCTGAGTTTCTCCAACATTTTTGTCTACCTTTGATTTTGCCAGCATCTGCAGTTCTTTCTTAAACATTTAGAATATTGTGTTCAGTTCTTGGCAACGTGTTATAGGAAATATATTGTCAAGCTTGAAAGGGTTCAAAGAAGATTTACGAGGATGTTGCCAGGACTTGAGGCTGTGAGCTACAGGGAGAGGTTGTGTAGGCTGGGTCTCTATTCCTTGGAGCGCCGAAGGATGAGGGGAGATTTTATAGAGGTGTACAAAATCACGAGAGGAATAGATCGGGTAGAGTCTCTTGCCCAGAGGACATAGGTTCAAGGTGAAAGGGAAAAGATTTAATAGGGATCTGAGGGGTAACATTTCCACACAGAGGGTGGTGGGTGTATGGAACGAGCTGCCAGAGGAGGTAGTTGAGGCTGGGACCATCCCAACGTTTAAGAAACAGTTAGACAGATACATGGATTGGACAGGTTTGGAGGGATATGGACCAAGCGCAGGCAGGTGGGACTAGTGTAGATGGGACACGTTGGCCTGTGTGGGCAAGTTGGGCCGAAGGGCCTGTTTCCACACTGTATCACTCTGTGACTCGAAGACACGCCAGAATTCCCGCGATCCACCTTGACATTTTGAGATACAGCGTGGAAACATACAGGTTTGGTTAGTACTGATGTACAAGGACCCCCAGATCCCGGTGTACTTCACCTTTTCCCAACTTGACGCCATTTAGATCCCTTGATTCCGTCAGCCCTAAGAGCCAAATCTAACTCTCTCCTGAAAACATCCAGTGAATTGGCCTCCCCTGCCTTCTGAGGCAGAGAATTCCAGAGTTAGATAGATTGTTGATTAGTGCGGGTGTCAGAGGCTGCGGGGAGAAGGCAGGGGAATGGGGTTAGGAGGGAGGGATAGATCGGCCGTGATTGATTGGCGGAGTGGACTCGATGGGCCGAATGGCCTAATTCGGCTCCTATCACACGATCACAAAGCGACAGAGAAATCGAGAGAGGGAGAGAGAATACGTTACCATGTCGAATGCTGTCCGAGAAGGCTGGATCTTGAATGGCCTTCTTCAGGAAGTTCAGCATAGATTTCAATAGCGCTGCGCGCTGAGGAATGCACTGGACCCCTGAGAAGGAAGAATCAGGTTATGCATTCTTGTACTCTTACATGGGTACCACCGCACATAAAAAACAAAAATGTTTTCATCGAAATGGCACAGCGTAAAAATACTGGTCTCCTCAGCAAAATTTCCTCAGGTACTAGAATACTGAAATGCCCTGACAAAACTTGGCAGCTTTGCAGTTATAGACCAGACTAGTGAGGGTCTTGATGGGATTCTAGGGTCTTCACGGGAAGCCTTGTTCACGGGAAGTCGTTCAATCAGGTCTCCCAGCACGTCAACCCACCTCAAAGCGTTGTGTGGACTCCTGTATATCGGCGAGACCAAGCGATCGTTTCGCTGAACACCTCCGCTCAGCCCACCTGAACCGGCCTGAGCTCCCGGTTGCCAAAGACTTCAACTCCCCCTCCCATTCCCACACCGACCTTTCTGCCCTGGGCCTCTCTCTCGCATGGGCAGCTTACACCCCAGCAGTATCAACATTGACTTCTCCAACTTCAGATAGCCCTTGCTTTCCCTCTCTCTCCATCCCGGCCCCATCCCAGTTCTCCCGACCAGTTGGACTGTCCCCGATTAGACACAAAAAGCTGGAGTAACTCAATAGACAATAGACAACAGGTGCAGGAGTAGAGGCCATTCAGCCCTTTGAGCCAGCACCGCCATTCAATGTGATCATGGCCGATCATCCACAATCAGTGCCCCGTTCCTGCCTTCTCCCCATATCCCCTGACTCCGCGATTTTTAAGAGCCCTATCTAGGTTCTAGCTGACATCCCCCCGATGCAGGAGCTGATCGCCTCGGCGAGGAGGGCCCGAATGCTGCCGGCTACGGGAATCAACACCGTCCCGTCAACGGAGGGGGCTCGAGGCCCCTGACCGAGGAAGAACGAAAGGAAGGGACTTGAACTTTATTTCGCCTTCCGTCACAGTGAGGAATGTGGAGGAGTCACTGTGGTGGATGTTCATGTTAAAATGTGTTTTTGAAGTGATCTGTTGTTTTTAATTGTATGACTAAGCAGCTTCCTGCCACAGGCTGTGAGGCGGCTAAACAGTCACTCTGTACTCACAGTCACCTGATTCTACGGCTTTGCACTGACATTTTAATAACTCTGGCACTGGCCACTCAAATCAGCTGCCCTGGACATTTTAATGACTGTTTTACTGTATTTTAATGTTGCTGTTTTACCTGCTTTTAACTATTTATACTGTTTCATCAGGGACTGGATTGTTTTTACTGTTATTATAGAAACATAGAAACATAGACAATAGGTGCAGGAGTAGGCCATTCGGCCCTTCGAGCCTGCACCGCCATTCAATATGATCATGGCTGATATAACCATATAACCATATAACAATTACAGCACGGAAACAGGCCATCTCGACCCTTCTAGTCCGTGCCGAACACATAATCTCCCCTAGTCCCATATACCTGCGCTCAGACCATAACCCTCCATTCCTTTCCCATCCATATAACTATCCAATTTATTTTTAAATGATAAAAACGAACCTGCCTCCACCACCTTCACTGGAAGCTCATTCCACACAGCTACCACTCTCTGAGTAAAGAAGTTCCCCCTCATGTTACCCCTAAACTTCAGTCCCTTAATTCTCAAGTCATGTCCCCTTGTTTGAATCTTCCCCACTCTCAGTGGGAAAAGCTTTTCCACGTCAACTCTGTCTATCCCTCTCATCATTTTAAAAACCTCTATCAAGTCCCCCTGTGATCATCCAACTCAGTATCCCATCCCTGCCTTCTCTCCATACCCCCTGATCACTTTAGCCACAAGGGCCACATCTAACTCCCTCTTAAATATAGCCAATGAACTGTGGCCTCAACCACCTTCTGTGGCAGAGAATTCCACACATTCACCACTCTCTGTGTGTGAACAAAAATGTTTTTCTCATCTCGGTCCTAAAAGATTTCCCCCTTATCCTTAAACTGTGTGACCCCTTGTTCTGGACTTCCCCAACATCGGGAACAATCTTCCTGCATCTAGCCTGTCCAACCCCTTAAGAATTTTGTACGTTTCTATAAGATCTACCCTCAATCTTCTGAATTCTAGCGAGTACAAACCGAGTCTATCTAGTCTTTCTTCATATGAAAGTCCTGACATCCCAATAATCAGTCTGGTGAAACTTCTCTGTACTCCCTCTTATGTGTGAAATGTTTTAAGTTTCATGTGCGATGCTCCGGTATTCCCTGGGAAACGTCTTCTCATTTTGCACTGTACAACTGTTGCTTTGCAAGATGACAATAAAGGTTGATTGATTGATTGACTGACCAGGCCAGTGAAATTCCTCGTATGTTGCAAAACATACTTGGCGAATAAAGTGTCATTCTGATTCTGATTCTGACGAACACTGGCCAGTCTTACCGGTTCTTGGTGGGTAACTCATGACAGTGTTTGGTCCTCGTGATTCTCCTCCGTCGGGCCTGGGTTCACTGGTTGAAGTAGACGGACCGGGACTGCTCTCCATCGCAATGTCTGAAACTACAGGACAAGAATGGTGAGTGCGGAACAGTGAGCGATCGTGTAGAGTTGATTACTATCTAAATGGCGTCAAGTTGGGAAAAGGAGAAGTACAACGGGATCTGGGGGTCCTTGTACATCAGTCTATGAAAGTAAGCATGCAGGTACAGCAGGCAGTGGAGAAAGCGAATGGCATGTTGGCCTTTATAACAAGAGGAGTTGAGTATAGGAGCAAAGAGGTCCTCCTGCAGTTGTACAGGGCCCTAGTGAGACCACATCTGGATTATTGTGTGCAGTTTTGGCCTGTTGGCCTTTATAACAAGAGGAGTTGAGTATAGGAGCACAGAGGTCCTTCTGCAGTTGTACAGAGCCCTAGTGAGACCACACCTGGAGTATTGTGCACAGTTTTGGCCTGTTGGCCTTTATAACAAGAGGAGTTGAGTATAGGAGCAAAGAGGTCCTTCTGCAGTTGTACAGGGCCCTAGTGAGACCACACCTGGAGTATTGTGTGCAGTTTTGGTCCCCTAATTTGAGGAAGGACATTCTTGCTATTGAGGGAGCCCAGCGTAGGTTTACAAGGTTAATTCCCGGGATGGCGGGACTGTCATATGCTGAGAGAATGGAGCGGCTGGGCTTGTACAATGCTGGGCACAATATCCGAGGAAGGATGTGCCGGCTCTGGAGAGGGTCCAGGGGAGGTTAGCGAGAACGATCCCAGAAATGAGTGGGTTAGCGTACGATGAGCGTTTGACGGCACTGGGCCCGTACTCACTGGAGTTTAGAAGAATGAGAGAGGGGGAGGGGAAGGGGACCTCATTGAAACGTACTGAATAGTGAAAGATAGAGTGGATGTGGAGAGTCGACAAAAATGCTGGAGAAACTCAGCGGGTGAGGCAGCATCTATGGAGCGAAGGAAATAGGCAACGTTTCGGGTCGACTGATGTGGGGGGGGGGGGTGGCGGGAAGAAGAAAGGAAGAGGCGGAGACAGTGGGCTGTGGGAGAGCTGGGAAGAGGAGGGGAAATAGGGTGAAAGCAGGGACTACCTGAAATTGGAGAAGTCAAAGTTTATACCGCTGGGGTGTAAACGGCCCAAGCGAAATATGAGGAGCTGCTCCTCCAATTTACGCTGGGCCTCACTCTGGCCATGGAGGAGGCCCAGGCCAGAAAGGTCGGATTGGGATTGGGAATGGGAGGGGGTGTGGATGTGGAGAGGATAATTCCATCACGGGAGACTCTCGGAACAGAGGGCACAACCTCAGAACTAAAGGACGTTCCTTAAGGAAGGAGACGAGGAGGAATTTATTTAGTCGGGGGGGGGGGGGGGGTGAATCTGTGGGATTCGTTGCCACAGACGGCTGTGGAGGCCATCAGTTAGTGGATATTTTTACGGCAGAGATAGAGAGATTGTTGATCAGTGCGGGTGTCAGGGGTTGCGGGGAGAAGGCAGGAGAATGTGGCTGGGAGGGAGAGATAGATCAGCCATGATTGAAAGTAGGAGGCCTAGTTTTGATCCTACAATAATAATAATGGATGGGATTTATATAGCGCCTTTCTAATACTCAAGGCGCTTTACATCGCATTATTCATTCACTCCTCAGTCACACTCGGTGGTGGTAAGCTACTTCTGTAGCCACAGCTGCCCTGGGGCAGACTGGCGGAAGCGTGGCTGCCAATCTGCACCTACGGCCCCTCCGACCACCACCAATCACTCACACACATTCACACACAGGCAAAGGTGGGTGAAGTGTCTTGCCCAAGGACACAACGACAGTATGCACTTCAAGGGATTCGAACCGGCTACCTTCCGGTTGCCAGCCGAACACTTAGCCCATTGTGCCATCTGTCGTCTCAATCATCCCCTATCATTTATGAGGCGAGGGAGGGGGGGGGAGAAGAGTGCGAGCAAGGATCAGGTACCTTCAGAGTCAGTCTCCATCTCCTCTCCCTCCTGGGCTACGCTGGAGCGCTGGATCTTTGGCTTGATGACAAAAGGGCACTCTTTCCTGCAAATGTCCACTTCGTGCTGAGGGAAAGAAAGCGAAGATTAACGGCAGATTTATTAGCGGAAAACAGAGCAAACCGGCAGGGAGACCCCCCCCCCCCGGCCACGACCCACTCCCCTCTGTACCGGGTGACGATAGACAATAGACAATAGGTGCAGGAGTAGGACATTCGGCCCTTCGAGCCAGCACCGCCATTCAATGTGATCATGGCTGATCATCCCCAATCAGTACCCCGTTCCTGCCTTCTCCCCATATCCCCTGACTCCAGTGTCTTTAAGAGCCCTATCTAGCTCTCACTTGAAAGTATCCAGAGAACCGGCCTCCACCGCCCTCTGAGGCAGAGAATTCCACAGACTCACAACTCTCTGGAATTTCCTCGTCTCCATTCTAAATGGCTTATCCCTTATTCTTAAACTGTGTGTGTGGCCCCTGGATCTAGACTCCCCCAACATCGGGAACATGTATCCTGCCTCTAGCGTGTCCAAACCCTTAATAATCTTGTACGCTTCAATAATGAAACCTCTCATCCATCTAAACTCCAGAGTGTACAAGCCCAGCCGCTCTATTCTCTCAGCATATGACAGTCCTGCCATCCCGGGAATTAACCTGGTGAACCTACGCTGGGCTCCCTCAATAGCAAGAATGTCCTTCCTCAAATTAGGGGACCAAAAACTGCACACAATACTCCAGGTGTGGTCTCACCAGGGCCCTGTACAACTGTGGAAGGACCTCTTTGCTCCTATACTCGACTCCTCTTGTTATGAAGGTAAACAGGCTAAAACTGCGCACAATACTCCAGGTGTGGTCTCACTAGTGCCCCGTACAACAGGAATGGGGTACTTATTGGGGATGATCGGCCATGATCACATTGAATGGCGGTGCTGGCTCGAAGGACCGAATGGCCTACTCCTGCACCTATTGTCTGTTGTCGAGACCCTCCTTCAGACCTTATGAAGTCTACCTTAGCCAGGACACAGGAGTATTAGTTTAGTTTTGGGGTTAGTTAGGGTTATTTAGTTTTGTTCTGAGATACAGTGTGGAAACTGACCCTTCAGCCCACCGAGTATGTGCTAGTTACGTGGGATGTGGCCTGGCCCGCCGAGTTACTCCAGCACATTGTATCTTTGCGTTTGGTAAAGCAACACCTGCAGTTCCGCCTACCTCCAGCCGGTTGATGAAGACAGCCAGCCCGCTGTGCGACTGGAAAGCGGCCATGTCCAGGTTGGTGATGAGGTCGACCACTCGGACAGCACGGGTCACAAAGGTGATCTGGTCCTGCTCATCTCCGAGATACTTGATTACCTTGGAAAAGAGGAGAGAAAGCCGGTAGGACGACGAGCTCTGCACTGTATAGAAGCATAGACAACAGGTGCAATAGGTCCAGGTGTGGCAGAGGTTCACCTGCATCTCCTCCAACCTCATCTATTGCATCCGCTGTTCTAGATGTCAGCTGCTTTACATCGGTGAGACCAAGCGCAGGCTTGGCGATCGCTTCGCCCAACACCTCCGCTCGGTCCGCATTAACCAACCTGATCTCCCGGAGGCTCAGCACTTCAACTCTCCCTCCCATTCCCAATCTGACCTTTCTGTCCTGGGCCTCCTCCATGGCCAGAGTGAGGACCACCGGAAACTGGAGGAGCAGCACCTCATATTCCGCTTGGGCAGTCTGCACCCTAGCGGCATAAACATTGAATTCACCAATTTCCGGTAGCCCTTGCTGTCTCCTCCCCTTCTCAGCTCTCCCTCAGCCTTCTGGCTCCTCCTCCTCCTTTCTTCTTCCCGCCCCCCTCCCCCCTCCCCACCCTGCATCAGTCTGAAGAAGGGTTTCGGCCCAAAACGTCGCCTATTTCCTTCGCTCCATAGATGCTGAGTTCCTCCAGCAATTTTGTTTACAATAGGTGCAGTCGCAGGACATTCGGATCTCCGAACCAGCAACGCCATTCAATATGATTTACGGACCTGTCCCACTTACGTGTCCTTGGCACGCAAGTTACACGACCTCGTCGTCGCGTTGAGGCACACGGGCGAACAAAATCTTCGCGCGCCAACGGCCTGTCGCGGAACTGACGGCCAAAGTGGGACAGGCCCAAGTCCCCGGCGCGGCGCAACGTCTCACCTCCAACAGCAGCAGAAGCGGGCAAACGATCGCCGAGCTCGGCCTGGGGCTCACGGCCGTTGCGGTCTGGATCCGCCCCCACTGCTACTCCCAGAGCGGGGCCAAGCAAATTGAAGATAGGCACAAAATGCTGGAGTAACTCAGCGGGACCGGCGGGTGGCGTTTCGGGTCAAGACCCTTCTTTCAGACTGAAGAAGGGTCTCGACCGGAAACATCATCCATTGCTTCTCTCCAGAGATGCTGCCGGACCCGTTGAGTTACTCCAGCTTTGTGTCCATCTTCAAATGACGTCACGCGCTCCAGACGGCTGTGCGGGCGCAGAAAGTCGCGCGCACAACGCGACCACGAGGTCGTGTAATTAGCGTGCCAAGGACACGTAAGTGGGACAGGCCCTTAAATCAAATTGACTGGCTCGGAGGTCCGAACGGCCTGCGACTGCACCAATTTTAGACAAAATTGCTGGAGAAACTCAGCATCTATGGAGCGAAGGAAATAGGCAACGTTTCGGGCCGAAACCCTTCTCCCCATATCCCCCGACTCTGCTATCTTTAAGAGCCCTATCTAGTTCTCTCTTGAAAGTATCCAGAGAACCGGTCTCCACCGCCCTCTGAGGCAGAGCATTCCTCAGAGGGGGCAGAGAGGTGGGGAGGGTAGAGAGGGGGTTAGGGATGGGGGTAGAGGGGGGGAGAGACGGGAGGGGGGAGGGGAGAGGGGTGAGAGAATTGAGTGAGGGTACGGTGTGACGGGGCAGAGGGTGTATTGTGCATTAACCTCCAAACCAGGTCCCCCTTGCCGCGCGGCAAGTTGAGTGGACCTCGAACATGACCGTTCCTCGCTGGGATAATAGTGGAAAGAAATACCTTGAGCAAAGCTTCCATCATTCCGCAGGAGACCAAGGCTTCTCCGCCCGCGTCGTAGCTGGCGAGGTGGTAGAGGAAGGAGAAGAGCGCCGTGGCAAACTGGTGAGGGTACGGTTCCATGGATGGATCTGAGATAAACACGAGACGCAGACAATCAGTGTCGGGAAAGCCCGCGACTAACACACTGCCGCCATCTGCTCTTTGTTGGACGATCGATAGGCGATAGGAGCAGAATTAGGCTATTCGGCCCAACAATTCCTCCACTTTGATGACCTCGAAAAGGTCATCCACACATTTATCTCCTCCCGCCTAGATTACTGCAACTCTCTTTACACTGGCATCAGCCAATCTTCCCTGTCCCGCATGCAACTGGTCCAAAACGCCGCAGGGCAGCGAGACTCCTGACGGGCACCCGAAAAAGGGACCACATCACCCCGATCCTGGCCTCTCTCCACTGGCTCCCTGTGCGGTTCCGTATACATTTCAAGACCCTCCTCTATGTCTTTGCCCCCTCCTACAATAAAAGTCTTCTCACCCACCACTCCACCTCCAGGTCCCTCAGATCGGCCGACTTGGGGCTGCTGAATATCCCACGGTCTAGGCAAAAGCTTTGGGGCGATCGACCGCGCCTTTGCGGTTGAAGCTCCTAGACTGTGGAACAGCATCCCCCTTCCCATCAGAACGAACAGCCCCCTCCATCGACTCCTTTAAGTCAAGACTAAAATCTTATCAATACTCCCAAGCCTTTCCTGACGTCCACTGAGCGAGGGCTATATGTATATATGTATGTAGTTTGTTTGTTTATACTATTCTTATAACAAATGTAAAGCAGTTTGGCCAACGAGAGTTGTTTTTTTTAAATGTGCTATAGAAATAAATGTGACTTGAAGTCAATAGACAATTGATGTGATATTTGACTCAGCATTTAAAAAAAAAATTTCCCTTCATATTTTTATTAGAAGCAGTGTACAAAAGTATAAACCGTGGCATATGACATAATACATTTATTGTACAGCTTCCATTTTATCGACTTACTACAAGTATAAGGTGCAACAGTACTTTAAAAATAAATGGTTTCAGGATCTGGTAAGGGGGTTGAAAAATACGAAGTTGGTATATGGCTTTCTGCTCAGTCTTCATAAGAGAGCTTTTTTTTCACACTTTTTCACAATATCACGATCTTTTTATCACTTTCATAGAAACATAGAAAATAGGTGCAGGAGTAGGCCATTCGGCCCTTCGAGCCTGCACCACCATTCAATATGATCATGGCTGATCATCCAACTCAGTATCCTGTACCTGCCTTCTCTCCATAGCCCCTGATCCCTTTAGCCACAAGGGCCACATCTAACTCCCTCTTAAATATAGCCAATGAACTGTGGCCTCAACTACCTTCTGTGGCAGAGAATTCCACAGATTCACCACTCTCTGTGTGAAAAATGATTTTCTCATCTCGGTCCTAAATGATTTCCCTTTTATCCTTAAGCTGTGACCCCTTGTCCTGGACTTCCCCAACATCGGGAACAATCTTCCTGCATCTAGCCTGTCCAACCCTTTAAGAATTTTTTAAGTTTCTATAAGATCCCCCCTCAATCTCCTAAATTCTAGTGCGTATAAGCCGAGTCTAAAGGTTCAAAGGTTCAAAGGTTGATTTATTGTCACATACACCTAGATGTAGTGAAATTCTTTTTGCCAATGCAGCGCATTAAAAAAGGAATACAAACATAACAATAATAAATAGCTTTAACATAAAAAACATCCCCCCACAATGGTTCCCATTATGGGGGAAGGCACAAAGTCCAGTCCCATCCCCAATGTCCATCCAAAGTCTATCCAGTCTTTCTTCATATGAAAGTCTAAATGGCCGACCCCATATTCTTAAACTGTGTGTGGCCCCTGGTTCTGGACTCCCCCAACATCGGGAACATGTTTCCTGCCTCCAGCATGTCCAAACCTTTAACAATCTTATATGTTTCAATAAGATTCCCTCTCATCCTTCTAAACTCCAGAGTGTACAAGCCCAGCTGCTCCATTCTCTCAGCATATGACAGTCCCGCCATCCTTTGACCTGAGTGGTCGAGTCCCCTCGACCCGAGTAGAAGCAGTCAAATATGGGACAAGGGCGGTCCCGTACGGGACAAACCTATTGAGCCCAATTTACGGGATGTCCCGGCTAATACGGGACAGTTGGCAACCCTCGGCAGACGTGGCAATAATAATCTAAACTAACGGGCTGGGCCCACAGCACACTCACCGATCATGGCCTGGATGCAGTTTCTCACCAAGACGGGTAAGAAACCGTGGTAGGACGCTGTCCCGGTGCAGTCGATGATGCTGCTCAGCTTGGGGGTCCGCTCCAGGTGAACGATCGACGTCAACGTCCGCAACGATGCGGCTTTAATGTCCTGTCAAACAGAAACACAGAGCCGGTGAAGCAAAGGGAATTGGAAGTAAGCATGCAGGTACAGCAGGCAGTGAAGAAAGCGAATGGCATGTTGGCCTTCATAACAAGACAAGTTTGGTACAGGAGCAAAGTGGTCCTTCTGCAGTTGTACAGGGCCCTGTTGAGACCGCACCTGGAGTATTGTGTGCAGGTTTGGCCTGTTGGCCTTCATAACCCGAGGAGTTGAGTATAGGAGCAAAGAGGTCCTTCTGCAGTTGTACAGAGCCCTGGTGAGACCACACCTGGAGTATTGTGTGCTGTTTTGGTCTCCAAATTTGAGGAAGGACATTCTTGCTATTGAGGGAGCCCAGCGTAGGTTTACAAGGTTAATTCCCGGGATGGCGGGACTGTCATTTGTTGAGAGAATGGAGCGGCTGGGCTTGCACACTCTGGAGTTTAGAAGGATGAGAGGGAACCTTATTGAAACATATAAGATTATTAATGGTTTGGACACGCTAGAGGCAGGAAACATGTTCCCGATGTTGGGGGAGTCCAGAACCAGAGGCCACACACAGTTTAAGAATAAGGGGTCGGCCATTTAGAACAGAGATGAGAAAACACTTTTCCCACCCAGAGAGTTGTGAGTCTGTGGAATTCTCTGCCTCAGAGGGCGGTGGAGGCCGGTTCTCTGGATGCTTTCAAGAGAGAGCTAGGTTGGGATCTTAAAGATAGCGGAGTCAGAGGATATGGGGAGAAGGCAGGAACGGGGTACTGATTGGGGATGATCGTTCATGATCACATTGAATGCTGGCTCGAAGGTCCAAAATGATTTAATAGGAATCTGAGGGGTAAGGAACGAGCTGCCGGAGGGGGTAGCTATCACAGTGTTTAAGAAACATTTAAACAGGTACATGGATAGCAGAGATTTGGAGTCCAGGTCAGTGGATAGTTCTAAGGCAGAGATGAACAGATTGTTGATTAGTGCGGGTGTCAGGGGTTCTGGGGAGAAGGCAGGACAATGGGGATGAGAGGGAGAGATGGATCGGCCATGATTGAACGGCGGAGTGGACTCGATGGGCCGAATGGCCCAATTCTGCTCCTTTCACTGGTGGACTCACCATGAGTTGTTTGTCGGGAATCTGTAGGACGTCCACAAGCTCCTCGATCAATCCGTTGTACAGGATGCTGTTGGCAGATTCTTGGAGTGCGTTGGAGTAGACTGGGGGGGAGAGAAGTCGGCGCGTGTGGTCACTGCGAGGATTGCCGGGCGGGGTTTGGACGCGGCGGAAGGGATTGGGGTTCACCAGCGGCGGAAGGGCCTGGGATCGCCAGGGCCGGGAACAGCAGCGCCGGGCCCAGCGCCGCCACCAGGACAGAATCGGCCGGGCGGTCACGGTGGCGCAGCGGTAGAGTTGCTACCTTACAGCGAATGCAGCGTCAGAGACCCGGGTTCCATCCCGACCTTGGGAGGAAATCCTGGGGGGGGACGGTGGGGGGTGACACGTGTGTCCCCCCATGCTTTAAGAGGTGGGGGACAATCCCCCCCCCCCCCCCCCCATGTTTTGTAATCCGGACTTTATATCAGACGCTTTCTAAGGGCTGAATCGGCCCGTTGGCGGGGCCTTTCATCGCCCGGCGCGGCTTAAAATCAAACCGCTCGATCGAGGCGATCGAGGCTCCCGATGTTGAAGCCACCGCCAGCCGATGAAAGGCCCCCCGCGAACGGGCCGATTCAAGCCCCACGATTTGGGGGCGGATGAAGCTGCTGTTGCTGGAGTTTGGAGTCGATCACCAACCAGGTCAGCTCCCGATGTTACCGTCCACAGGGGCCCACGGCCGAAGCCTCACGCGTATGTGTGCGTGCATGCTCGTGATTGTACGCGGGCGGCTGCCAATAAATTGTGTGCCCCCCCTCCCCCAATGTTTTGATAGCGGTTTCCGTGCCTGATCCCGACTACGGGTGCTGACAGAGGTGCTGTCTGTGCGGAGTTTGCACGTTCTCCCCGTGACCGCGTGGGTTTTCTCCGAGATCTTCGGTTTCCTCCCACGCTCCAGGTTTGCAGGTTAATTGGCTTGGTATCAAATGTCAACATGATCCCTAGTGTGTGTAGGATAGTGTTAGTGCGTGCGGGGATCGCTGGTCGGCCTGGCTGCGAAGGCGCCTCTCTCCGGGGGGACACGTTAAGTGTACGCGTCACCCTCCCACTTCAAAGCGAGCGTGGGGTATTATTCCCCCACTGGTTATCAGACCCTCTTACCTAATATCGAGATGGCGTGCAACCTAGCTTGTACTGCTTGCAGCCGCTTCTTGTGGTTCGAGAATCCGTGAGCGAGTCGTATATGTGTAAACAGTAGCATCTGGTGGGAACAAAGCGGACAATGTGACGTCGAATCGCCAACTGTGTCAAGACAAGTCACATTTATTTCTATAGCACATTTAAAAAACAACTCTCGTTGGCCAAAGTGCTTTACATTTGTTATAAGAATAGCACAACAAAACAAACTATACATATATACATATAGCCCTCACTCAGAGGACGTCAGGAAAGCCTTGGGAGTATAGATAAGTCTTTAATCTTGACTTAAAGGAGTCGATGGAGGGGGCGGTTCGTTCTGATGGGAAAGGGGGATGCTGTTCCACAGTCTAGGGGCTGCAACCGCAAAGGCGCGGTCGATCGCCCCTGAGCTTATGCCTAGACCGTGGGTTATTCAGCAACCCCAAGTCGGCCGATCTGAGGGGCCTGGAGGTGGAGTGGTGGGTGAGAAGACTTTTTATGTAGGTGGGGACAAGCCCATTGAGGGCTTTGTAGACATGGAGGAGAATCTTGATGTTTATACGGAACCGCACAGGGAGCCAGTGGAGAGAGGCCAGGATCGGGGTGATGTGGTCCCTTTTTCGGGTGCCCGTCAGGAGTCTCGCTGCGGCGTTTTGGACCAGTTGCAGGCGGGACAGGGAAGACTGGCTGATGCCAGTGTAAAGGGAGTTGCAGTAATCTAGGCGGGAGGAGATGAATGTGTGGATGATCTTTTCCAGGTCATCAAAGTGGAGGAATTGTTTTATTTTAGCTATCGTCCAAAGCTGAAAGAAGCTAGCTTTTACCACGAACTGTGATAGCGTGCGGTTATTTTCTGGAAGGAATCATAGATCGGGTAGGCGCACAGAGTCTCTTGCCCCGAGTAGGTGAATCAAGGTGAATTATTAAGGGTTTGGACACGCTGGAGGCAGGAAACATGCTCCCGATGTTGGGAGAGTCCAGAACCAGGGGCCACACACAGTTTAAGAATGAGGGGTAAGCCATTTAGAACGGAGACGAGGAAACACTTTTTCACACAGAGAGTTATGAGTCTGTGGAATTCTCTGCCTCAGAGGCCGGTTCTCTGGATACTTTCAAGAGAGAGCTAGATAGGGCTCTTAAAGATAGCGGAGTCAGGGGATATGGGGAGAAGGCAGGAACGGGGCACTGATTGGGGATGATCAGCCATGATCACATTGAGTGGCTGAGCTGGCTCGAAGGGCGGAATGGCTATTGTGAAGGGGGAAAGATTTCATAGGAATCCGAGGGGTAACTTTTCCACACAGAAGGTGGTGGGTGTATGGAACGAGCTGCCGGAGGAGGTAGTTGAGGCTGGGACTGTCCCAACGTTTAAGTAACACTGAGAAAGGTACATGGATAGGACAGGTTAAGAGGGTTTCGGCCCGAAATGTTGCCTATTTCCTTCGCTCAATAGATGCTGCTGCACCCGCTGAGTTTCTCCAGCAGTTTTGTCTACCTCAGGTTTGGATATGGACCAAATGATACATAAAACATTAATAATAAAACATTATTGATTAAACGTGAATTAACTAATTCCCAATCTGACCTTTCTGTCCTGGGCCTCCTCCATGGCCAGAGTGAGGCCCACCGTAAATTGGAGGAGCAGCACCTCATATTTCGGGCATCTTGCACCCCAGCGGTATGAACATTGACTTCTCCAACTTCAGATAGCCCTTGCTTTCCCTCTCCCCGTCCCCTTCCCAGTTCTCCCACTAGTCTGACTGCCGCCGACTACATTCTATCTCTGTCCCGCCCCTCCCCTGACATCAGTCTGAGCAAAGGGGCTGTCCCACTGCGGCAATCTAATTGGCGAGTTTGGAAGAGTTTAGGATAGTTTGAAAAAGTGGCATGTTGATGACCTCCTTCGAACATGTTGAAGACTGGCTTCGACTAGCTACGACTAACTTCGGGAAAATTGGACACCGAATAGTGGAGATTGAAGACGACCTCTTTCGATCTCCTTCGACCTCCCTTCGACTATGTTGAAGACTAACTACGACAAACTTCGGGGAAAATTGGGCACCAAATAGTGGAAAGTGAAGACGACCTCCTTCGACCTCCCTTCGGCTATGATGAAGACTATCTACGACTACCCTCGATTACCTATGACTAACATGCCGACCTACTACGACCTACTACGACCTACTTCGACTAAACTTCAGAGTAAAAAAAAATATCGATTTTATTTTCCATGGCGACCTTTTGTTTAAGAAGGAACTGCAGATGCTGGAAAATCGAAGGTACACAAAAAAGCTGGAGAAACTCAGCGGGTGCAGCAGCATCTATGGAGCGAAGGAAATAGGCAACGTTTCGGGCCGAAACCCTTCTTCAAACCTTTTGTTTACTGGCGGGCATTTTTCAGCAAGTTGGAAAATACGCTGCGACCTAGCTGAGGCCTCGAGTACGCGGGGACTACTCTCGAGCATGAAGGAGAGTTCCAAACACGAAACGTCGCCCATTCCTTCTCCCCAGAGATGCTGCCTGTCCCGCTGAGTTCCCCCAGCACTTTGTGCCGTATTTCGATTTAAACCAGCACCTGCAGTTCTTTCTCACACGACTAATGGGCAGAACATTGGGAGGACTCACCTGCTTGTCCTTTGGAATACTGTACATTTTGGTTAGAGACTCCATAATTTCAGACGGGCTTTCGGAGATCTAGCAGCAGAAAAGAAACCAAGGATAAATAGGCCAGCTGAACTTCCCAGCAATCAATCTCACATCCTCTGTTCTGAAACGACTCAAAGGGTAGGATTAGTGTGTCCATATGGGTCCCATATGTGAGGAAGGATAGAAACATAGACAATAGGTGCAGGAGTAGGCCATTCGGCCCTTCGAGCCTGCACCGCCATTCAATATGGCTGATCATCCAACTCAGTATCCCATCCCTGCCTTCTCTCCATCCTGATCCCTTTAGCCACAAGGGCCACATCTAACTCCCTCTTAAATATAGCCAATGAACTGTGGCCTCAACTACCTTCTGTGGCAGAGAATTCCACAGATTCACCACTCTCTGTGTGTGAAAAAAAATGTTTTTCTCATCTCGGTCCTAAAGGATTTCCCCCTTATCCTTAAACTGTGTGTGACCCCCTTGTTCTGGACTTCCCCAACATCGGGAACAATCTTCCTGCATCTAGCCTGTCCAACCCCTTAAGGATTTTGTAAGTTTCTATAAGATCCCCCCTCAATCTTCTAAATTCTAGCGAGTACAAGCCGAGTCTATCCAGCCTTTCCTCATATGAAAGTCCTGACATCCCAGGAATCAGTCTGGTGAACCTTCTCTGTACTCCCTCTATGGCAAGAATGTCTTTCCTCAAATTAGGAGACCAAAACTGGCTCTGGAGAGGGTCCAGAGGAGAACGATCCCAGGAATGAGTGGGATAGCATATGATGAACATACTCTGGAGTTTAGAAGGATGAGAGGGGATCTTATTGAAACATAAGATTATTAAGGGTTTCATTTTCATTTCATTTATTTACTGTCATTCGATAAAAACATACTTCCACATGAATCATGAACAAAATTTGTACTCAGGTCCGAGCTGGGTAATAGTGCAGTATAGACATCAATAAATTCTAACTTATGGACACGCTAGAGGCAGGAAACATGTTCCCAATGTGTAAAATAAGCATGCAGGTACAGCAGGCAGTGAAGAAAGCGAATGGCATGTTGGCCTTTATAACAGGCGCAGTTTAGTATAGGAGCAAAGAGGTCCTTCTGCAGTTGTACAGGGTCCTAGTGAGACCACACCTGGAGTATTGTGTGTAGTTTTGGTCCCCTAATATGAGGAAGGATATTGAGGGAGCGCAGCGTAGGTTTACAAGGTTAATTCCCGGGATGGCGGGACTGTCATATGCTGAGAGAATGGGGCGGATGGGCTTGTACACTCTGGAGTTTAGAAGGATGAGAGGATATCTTATTGAAACATATAAGATTATTCAGGGTTTGGACACGCTAGAGGCAGGAAACATGTTGTGGGAGTCCAGAACCAGGGGCCACACACACACAGTTTAAGAATAAGGGGTCGGCCATTTAGAACGGAGATGAGGAAACACTTTTTCTCAAATAGAGTTGTGAGTGTGTGGAATTCTCTGCCACAGAGGGCGGTGGTGGCCGGTTCTCTGGATACTTTCAAGAGAGAGCTAGATAGGGCTCTTAAAGATAGCGGAGTCAGGGGATATGGGGAGAAGGCAGGAACGGGGTACTGATTGGGAATGATCAGCAATGATCACATTGAATGGCGTTGCTTGCTCGAAGGGCTGAATGGCCCACTCCTTTGTCTATTGTCTAAAAGCGCAGGGATCGCTGGTCGGCGTGGAGCCGGTGGGCTGAAAGGGCCTGTATCCGCGCTGTATCTCTAAACTAAAAACCGAGGCATTCATGAATTAAAAGCACAATACGCAGACGGTAGAAGTCGGAAACACTCACCTTATCTAACTGCTCTATGTGGATGTAATGTAGTGTGTTGTTTGTTGTGGCCTGGAAGAGAGAAAGGTATAAACGTGAGGTCATGACGGGTTAACGCAAGACCGATACGGCGTCCCGCCGCACCGCACAGCACCGGCGAAACTTGGCGCAAACCTGGAGCTGCAAATGGTTGATAAACCAAGACCTGCCGGAGGTAGAAGCGCATGGGTGCCAACACAACAACCTGGCTCTCAACACCAGCAAAACCAAGGAACTGATTGTGGACTTTGTAAGTGGCAGGATAGGGAAACACAACCCCGTTTATATCAACGGGACGATGGTGGAAAGGGTCAAGAACTTCAAATTCCTGGTCCCAGCACACTGATGCAATTATAAAGAAAGCACATCAGCGCCTCTGCTTCCTGAGAAGATTACGGAGAGTCGGTTTGTCAAGGAGGACTCTCTCGAACTTCTACAGGTGCATGCTGAACGGTTGCATCGTGGCTTGGTTCGGCAACTTGAACGCCCAGGAGCGGAAAAGATTGCAGAAAGTCGTGACCACTGCCCAGTCCATCATCGGCTCTGACCTCCCCACCGTCGAGGGGATCTATCACAGTCGCTGCCTCAAAAAGGCAGCCAGCATCAGCAAAGACCTGGCCACGCACTCATCTCTCCGTTGCCATCGGGAAGAAGATACAGGAGACTGAAATCCAGGTTCAGGAACAGCCTCTTCCCCACAACCACCAGGCTATTAAATACGACATCCAACAAACTCTGAACTATAACAGCCTATTGCACTTTATCTGTTTATTTATTGTGTGTATATATGGTCTATGGTATATAGACACACTGAACCTTTATCTCCTGTTCTGTATTATGTTTACATATTACTGTCATGTGCTGAGAGAATGGAGCAGCTGGGCTTGTACATTCTGGAGTTTAGAAGGATGAGAGGGTTTCTTATTGAAACATATAAGATTGTTAAGGGCTTGGACACACTAGAGGCAGGAAACTTGTTCCCGATGTTGGGGGAGTCCAGAACTAAGGGCCACACACAGTTTAAGAATAAGGGGTCGGCCATTTAGAACGGAGGCGAGGAAACACTTTTTCTTTGAGAGTGGTGAGTCTGTGGAATTCTCTGCCTCAGAGGGCGGTGGAGGCAGGTTCTCTGGATGCTTTCAAGGGAGAACTAGAGAGGGCATTTAAAAATAGCGGAGTCAGGGGATATGTGGAGAAGGCAGGAACGGGGTACTGATTGGGGATGATCAACCATGATCACATTGAATGGCGGTGCAGGCTCACTGCATTTCATGAACAGTAAGGCATTATTTGTGTTTTTTCTTGATTCCTTTGGCCTCTAAAAAGTTTCAGAAGTGACAAATCTGGCTGTAAATTTTTTAAATCGCCCATGGTTCTCAAGAGGGTTTTTACATACAAAAAGAAAACGCCTCTGAAGCAAATCTAGCGCCTTGGGAACAACAAAATGGCGTCCGGTATCATCGCTTCTTAAAGAACAGCGAGCAAACAATTCAGCGGGAAAATGCACGATAGTTAGTTATAGGTCCTCCACCGATTCTACAGCAACTGGTGGTCCGACAACTCCCCTCCCCCCCCCCCCCTCCCCGGCAGTGTGAAGCCTAGGTCCTCGATTCCCCTTCAATAGGCAATAGACAACAGGTGTAGGAGTGGGCCATTTGGCCCTTCGAGCCATTCAATGTGATGGCTGATCATCCCCAATCAGTACCCCGTTCCTGCCTTCTCCCCATATCCCCTGACTCCGCTATCTTTAAGAGCCCTATCTAGCTCTCTCTTGAAAGCATCCAGAGAACCGCCCTCTGAGGCAGAGAATTCCACAGATTCACCTTGAACCTGTGTCCTCTGGTCCTCGATTCCCCTACTCTGGGCAAGAGACTCTAACCGATCTATTCCACTGGTGATTTTGTACACCTCGATACGATCGCCCCTCATCCTCCTGCGCTCCATGGAATAGAGTCCCAGCCTGCCCCAACCACTCTCCATGTAGCTCACAGCCTCTAGTCCCGGCAACATCATAGAAACATAGAAACATAGAAAATAGGTGCAGGAGTAGGCCATTCGGCCCTTCGAGCCTGCACTGCCATTCAATATGATCATGGCTGATCATCCAACTCAGTATCCTGTACCTGCCTTCTCTCCATACCCCCTGATCCCTTTAGCCACAAGGGCCACATCTAACTCCCTCTTAAATATAGCCAATGAACTGTGGCCTCAACTACCTTCTGTGGCAGAGAATTCCAGAGATTCACCACTCTCTGTGTGAAAAATGTTTTCCTCATCTCGGTCCTAAAAGATTTCCCCCTTATCCTTAAACTGTGACCCCTTGTCCATCCTCGCAAACCATCCCAGCTCGACAAACATCTTTCCTGTGAAGCGTGAAGCCTTGAATGCTAGGCCTCAAAAAAAGCCCTCGACTGGCAGGGGAAGGGGCTACAGCAATGCAATCCCTTTCCTGACCCCTTTTTTTTTTTAAACTAAAGCCTGCTCAAGAGTGTATCTTTTTTTGGGGGATTTAAAAAAAAAGAAACCTCACCTTTTTGTCCAACTTCACCTCCGCACTTGGCTCTGCATAGAACTCAAAGTGTAGTGTTGTTGCACTAGGTGGGTACTTCTATATGAAAAAAAGGACAAAAAAAAGAGGGAATTTAATACCCAATTTCTTGGCTTTACTCAACGCTGCGTGAGTTACTTGGTACTCTAAACATTTTTGTCTTTAAATTAAGCTAATGTTTAAATGATGCTGCATCTTTGCCTTGGATCACCAAAGTTAGCCCTTTGCGATGACATAGCCTGAGGGGGCAAATGTGCCCCCCCCTCCAATCTATGCTGGAGAAACCTCCGAGGATTTGGACACAAAATGGCCGGGACTGAAAAACAAGATGGCTCCCAAATCGGGGTCAACTCCTCTAGCGGAAGTGGCGAGGCATGGGGGAGAGAGCGCGCGGTTGGCGGCCAGGCGCAAGGGCGCTCCGGTGCGCCAGCCGGCCCTTGGTCCGAGAGAATAAAGCACGGGCTGGCGCGTCAACTCAGCGTTTCCGCCGTCACCAGCGGCGAAGCTATCCTTGGGGGGGGGGAGCAACACAAAAAAAACAAAAACAAAAAAAACGGAGCATTTGCAGAAAACCCCCACACACGCTCGACTTCCCGCGTGAAGGCGTCTCTTCGACGCGCGCCGGAGAAGACCTCAAGGGGGGGCTTGGTGCCGAGTTCAGATAGGATCATCTCGAAACTTGTCCATTCGGGGCTGTCGTGCAATGCGCGGAGCGAGACGGGAAAGCAACGGGATAACATTTGATTCTTTCTCGGCCACAAGCAGCACAGGGAGGCACGTTATCGCGGCCGAGAGCATCGCGCAACTCGACTCGAATTCACACCGGGGTCGCAGGGAAAAAAGGGGGGGGGGGGGGGGGGAGCAACCTATGACGGATTGGAACACAACGCACAGAATCCCGTCCGGAATTTCGGCTTGGCAAACCCCCCCCCCGCACGCTGTTTTAAGACCATTTCATGGTGCATCTTCATCTGAAGCAGAGCTGCACGTCGCAAGACGCAGGGGGGGGGTGGACAAGCAGTACCAAGACTCCACATCGACGGAGGATCCATTCACGTCACCCAAGGCAAGGGACGAAAACAGTGGCCTCGTAGAAACCCCCCAGCGTTCTGCCTCTCTGGTGGCAGAGGCGGATGAGGAGGCACTAACAGCGTGGCACGACAACGCCTCAGAGAGTGCCGTTCATTTTAACGGGCTATGGAATGCAAGCACAGTGACAAAACGCAGGCAGCTCGGAGCAGAGCCCGGCAGGTCGCTCCGACTTCATCCCAAGCTCTCTGCAAAGCCACTTACCGACATCTGCAGGTTACGGCAGCACTCTGCAAGGCCAAATCCATTCTCCTTTCCGCCCCAACTCTGTGGAGAGAAAGATTTTACCTTTAGTGCAAAGGGAGAGAGGGAGAGGGGGAGAGAATGAGGGAGAGAGGGTGAGAATGTGAGAGAGAGAGAGGGGGAGAGGGAGAGAGGGAGAGAGGGAGAGAGGGAGAGAGGGAGAGGCGGAGAGGGGGAGAGGGGGAGAGGGGGAGAGGGGGAGAGGGGGGGAGAGGGGGAGAGGGGGAGAGGAGGAGAGAGGGGGAGAGGGGGGGGAGAATGAGGGAGAGAGGGTGAGAATGTGAGAGAGAGGGGAGGGAGAGAGGGAGAGGGGCAGAGGGGCAGAGGGGCAGAGGGGGACAGGGGGACAGGGGGAGAGGGGGAGAGGGGCAGAGGGGGAGAGGGCAGAGGGGCAGAGGGGGAGAGGGGCAGAGGGGCAGAGGGCAGAGGGGAGAGGGGAGAGGGGAGAGGGGGAGAGGGGCAGAGGGGGAGAGGGGAGAGGGGCAGAGGGGCAGAGGGGGAGAGTGGGAGAGGGGAGAGGGAGAGAATATGAGAGAGAGAGAGAGAGAGAGAGAGAGAGAGGGAGAGAGGGAGAGGGGAGAGGGGAGAAGGGGGAGAGGGGGGGGAGAGAGGGGGGAGAATGAGGGAGAGAGGGTGAGAATGTGAGAGGGGGAGAGGGAGAGGGGCAGAGGGGCAGAGGGGCAGAGGGGCAAAGGGGCAGAGGGGCAGAGGGGCAGAGGGGGAGAGGGGGAGAGGGGGAGAGGGGGAGAGGGGGAGAGGGAGAGAATATGAGAGAGAGAGGGAGAGAGGGAGAGAGGGAGAGAGGGAGAGAGGGAGAGAGGGAGAGAGGGAGAGAGGGAGAGGGGGAGAGGGGGGGGGAGAGAGAGACACAAGAGTCTCGTGAACTTACTTCTGCCAGGTGCTGCAGTCTTGACAACAGCGGAGTCCTTTTATCAGACCCCAGCCTTGTGATATAATTTGATCTTTTGCTGAATACGTACAGCAGGTTTAACACAGCCAGCACCACTTGCATGTCACATGATGCTAATAACGTGGTCAGGTGCTGGAAAAAAAAAGAGGTCGTACATTCGATTCGTAAGCAGGTTTAGCAAATCCGAAATGCGTCCGATGTAAACCACAGTGCTGGAGTAACTCAGCGGATCAGGCAGCACCTCTGGAGAACATGGAGGGTCTCGACCCGAAACGTCACCCATTCCTTCTCTCCAGAGATGCTGCCGGTTCCGCTGAGTTCCTCCAGGTTTTGTTTCGTCTATCTTCGGTTGAAACCAGCATCTGCAGTTCTTTCCTACACGCGATAGGTGACGTTTCGGTTCGAGACCCTTCCTCAGACCCGACCAGAAACGTCACCTGTCCACGTCGTCCAGAGACGATGCCTGACCCGCAGAGTGAAGGGCCTGTCCCACTTGGCCGTCATTTGCGCCTCATTTACGCGTCATATGTAAAATAGGTCGACGCGACGTCGCGCGCAAATCACACGTCATCATGCCTTCTGGTGCGCGTGACGTCATTAGAATACGGTTGCGCAGGGTGACGTAACCATGCGTCACCACGCGATACACGTGAGATGCCAGCTTGCGACGCCAATGCGTCAGCGTGCGTACGCGATACGTCACACAGGTGGCGCTCGAGGATTTCGTGCAGCACGTGTATGTGTGTGTGTATATTGTGTGTGTGTGTGTGTGTGTGTGGTGTAGTGTGTGTGTGTGTGTGTGTGTGTGTGTGTGTATATTGTGTGTAGTGTGTGTGGTGTTGTGTGTGTGTGTGTGTGTGTGTGTATATTGTGTGTAGTGTGTGTGTGTGTGAATATGTGTGTATGTGTGTGTGTGTGGGTGAATATGTGTGTGCGTGAATGTGTGTGTGTGTGAGTGTGTGTAGTGTGTGTAATGTGTGTGTGTGTAGGTGTGTGCATGTTTGCTGGTATGTTTGTGTGTGTGTGTGCGTGTGTGTGCCCGCGTGTGTGTGCGTGCGCGTGTGTGTGCGTGCGTGTATCCATGTGTTTATGTGTGCGTGCGTGCGTGTGTGAGTGCCCGCGTGTGTGTGTGTGCGTGCGTGCGCGTGTGTGTGCGTGTATCCATGTGTTTGTGTGTGCGTGCGTGTGCGTGCGTGTGTGTGTGTGCCCGTGCTTGTGTGTGCCTGTTTGCTGGTGTGTGTGTGTTGGTGCGTGACTGTGCGTGTGTGTCGGTGTGTGCGTGCGTGCCCGCGTGTGTGTGTGCGTGCGTGCGCGTATACGTGTGTTTGTGTGTGCGTGTGTGTATGTGCGTGCGTGTATCCGTGCGTGTTTGTGTGTGTGTGTGCCCGTGTGTTTGTGTGTGCGTGTGCATGTGCAGGATAGCGTACAGGGTATCGCTGGTCCGCGCAGTATCTCTAAAGTCCACTCACTTCGATGGAACTGTACAGGTGGCGGGAGAAGCTGTACTCGATGAGCAGGGCTGTGAAGTTCAAGACAGCCAGCAGGAGGGCTTTGAGCTGCTCGTTCTCGGGCCTGTCGCACACCAACATCCACGACATGGTCTCCACCGTCTGCCCAGCATCCGCCAAGATGCCATCGAAGCGATCCAGCATGTCCACCCAGTGGTACAGCTCGCACTGCAGGGAGAGAGAAAACTAGATTCAGAAGCACAAAGAGATCACCACCACCCCCCCCCCCCCCAGGCAGGACGCAGCTACCTCCTGACGCCTCCAATACCCGATGCAGCTATCCAACTAAAGGGGCTGTCCCACTTTGGCGACCTAATCCGCGAATTAAGAAGAGTGCCTTCGACCTTCAAGCTCGAGGGCACTCACTTGGAAAGCCTCGAGCTGGATCGACCGTCCGCACACACACACACACACACACGCACACGCATCGCAAAGGCGGGGGCCAGGAAAAGCGGGGAAGCGCTTTTGCTGGTGATGGAAAACCGAAGGTATGCTGGAGAAACTCAGCAGGTGAGGCAGCATCTATGGAGCAAAGGAAATAGGCAACGTTTCGGGTCGAAACATTGCCTATTTCCTTAATCTGTTGTCTTTCCGCTGACTGGTTAGCAGGCAACAAAAGCTTTTCACTGTACCTCGGTACACGTGACAATAAACCACCAGATGGCGTCGGGGAGATGGCAGCCCTGCCGGCAGTCTGTTTGTCTTTTCACTCTTGTTGTTATTTTTTAGTTTGTTAACATTTTTTGTTTTAATGTTCTTCGGTTTGTTTTGTGTGGGGGGAGGGGATCGGGGAAACTTTTTTACAGGTTCGTACCTTCCCGGAGATGTGATTGATTTTCGGATCACATTCTCCGGGCTCTGCGGCCAACCATCGATGGAGCTGGAGGCCTCAACGGACTGTAGTGAGCCCCACCGCGGGGCGCGGACTTAACATCGGAGCTGATCCCTTGCCTGGAATCACTCCCACCGCGGAACCAACCCCGAGGGCTCGCAGTCTCGGTTGAGGCCGAGTCGGGAGCTCCAACGTTCGACCTGCCCCGACGCGTGGTTCGATCGCCCGGCGCGGGGGAGCTGACATCCCTCCCGATGCAGGAGCGGATCGCCTCGACGCGGAGGGCCCGAACTCCGCCGGCTATGGGAGTCAAGATCGTCCCATAGCGGACGGCTCGAGGCCCACGACCGAGGAAGAACTAAGGTTAGGACATGAACTTTATTTCGCCTTCGCCTTGAGTATAAGAGCAGGGAGGTTCTACTGCAGTTGTACAGGGTCTTGGTGAGACCACACCTGGAGTATTGCGTACAGTTTTGGTCTCCTAATCTGAGGAAGGACATTCTAGCCATAAAGGCAGTACAGAGAAGGTTCACCAGACTGATTCCTGGGATGGCAGGACTTTCATATGAAGAAAGACTGGATAGACTCGGTTTGTACTCGCTAGAATTTAGAAGATTGAGGGGGGATCTTATAGAAACTTACAAAATTCTTAAGGGGTTGGACAGGCTAGACGCAGGAAGATTGTTCCCAATGTTGGGGAAGTCTAGAACAAGGGGTCACAGTTTAAGGATAAGGGGGAAATCTTTTAGGACCGAGATGAGGAAAACATTTTTCACACAGAGAGTGGTGAATCTGTGGAATTCTCTGCCACAGAAGGTAGTTGAGGCCACAGTTCATTGGCTATATTTAAGAGGGAGTTAGATGTGGCCCTTGTGGCTAAAGGGATCAGGGGGTATGGAGAGAAGGCAGGTACAGGATACTGAGTTGGATGATCAGCCATGATCATATTGAATGGCGGTGCAGGCTCGAAGGGCCGAATGGCCCACTCCTGCACCTATTTTCTATCATTCTATGTTCTATGTTTCCATCACAGTGAGGAATGTGTAGGAGTCACTGTGGTGGATGTTGATGTTAAAATGTGTTTTTGAAGTGATCTGTTACTTTTAATTGTATGGCTGACCTGGCCATTGAAATTCCTCGTATGTCGCAAAACATACTTGGCGAATAAAGTGTGATTCTCATTCTGATTCTGAACGAAATCAAACTCAAGGAGTCGACCCACCTTTCCAATATTCCATGTCTTGATCTGCTGAAGTTCCGTCAGGAGCTGTTCATCGTTGCAGGCTTTCAGCTTATCGATCAGAGCTCGGCAATCCGCAGGCTGCAACAGACAAGAGAACACATTTGAGCTTCACCGGAAACCCAGGCTAGAGGAAAGATATCGTCAAGCTTGAAGGCGTTCAGAGAAGATTTACGAGGATGTTGCCAGGACTAGAGGGTGTGAGCTACAGGGAGAGGTTGAGCAGGCTGGGTCTCTATTCCATGGACCGCAGGAGGATGAGGGGAGATCTTATAGAGGTGTACAAAATCATGAGAGGAATAGATCGGGCAGAGTCTCTTGCCGAGAGTACGGGAATCGAGGGCTAGAGGACACAGATTCAAGGTGAAGGGGAAAAGATTTAATCAGAATCAGAGGGGTAACTTTTCCACACACAGGGTGGTGGGTGTATGGAACGAGCTGCCGGAGGAGGTAGTTGAGGCTGGGACTATCCTAACGTTTGAGAAACAGTTAGACAGGTACATAGAAACATAGAAACATAGATAATAGGTGCAGGAGTAGGCTATTCGGCCCTTCGAGCCTGCACCGCCATTCAATGTGATCATGGCTGATCATCCAACTCAGTATCCCATCCCTGCCTTCTCTCCATACCCCCTGATCCCTCTAGCCACAAGGGCCACATCTAACTCCCTCTTAAATATAGCCAATGAACTGGCCTCAACTACCTTCTGTGGCAGAGAGTTCCAGAGATTCACCACTCTCTGCGTGAAAAATGTTTTTCTCATCTCGGTTCTAAAGGATTTCCCCTATATCCTTAAGCTGTGACCCCTTGTCCTGGACTTCCCCAACATCGGGAACAACCTTCCTGCATCTAGCCTGTCCAATCCCTTAAGAATTTTGTAAGTTTCTATAAGATTCCCCCCTCAATCTCCTAAATTCTAGCGAGTACAATCCGAGTCTATCCAGTCTTTCTTCATAAGAAAGTCCTGACATCCCAGGAATCAGTCTGGTGAACCTTCTCTGCACTCCCTCTATGGCCAGAATGTCTTTCCTCAGATTTGGAGACCAAAACTGTACGCAATACTCCAGGTGTGGTCTCACCAAGACCCTGTACAACTGCAGCAGAACCTCCCTGCTCCTATACTCAAATCCTTTTGCTATGAATGCCAACATGCCATTCGCTTTCTTTACTGCCTGCTGCACCTGCATGCCTACTTTCAATGACTGGTGTACCGTGACACCCAGGTTTCAGTACATGGATAGGACAGGTTTGGAGGGATGTGGACTAAGCGCAGGCGGGTGGGACTAGTGGTGGGTGTATGGAACAAGCTGCCAGAGGACCAACTCATCTTTCACCCAGCCACGGCCGAGTCGGTTAACGAATTGCTGCCGGGAATTTGTCCCGTATTTTGACGTTTTTAGATATGGATCAAACGCAGGCAGGTGGGACGAGTGTAGATGGGGGCATGTTGGCCGGTGTGGGCAAGTAGGGCCTGTTTCCACGCTGGGTGACTCTATGAACTTTGAATGCTTAGTATAATTTCGAAGTACAGCGTGGAAACAGGCCATTCGGCCCACGCCGATCAGCCGTACACCACTTCTAGGTTATCCCACATTCGCATCCACTCCCGACACAGAGGGCCAATTAACTCACACGTCTTTGGAGTGTGGGAGGAAACCGGAGCACCTGGAGAAAACCCACGAGGGTCACAGGGGGAACGTACAGACTCGATACAGACAGCACCTGTAGTCAGGATCGAATCCGGGGTCATAGAGTCATCGAGTAATACAGTGTGAAAACCGGCCCTTCGGCCCAACTTGCCCACACCGGCCAACATGCCCCATCTACACTGGTCCCACCTGCCTACGCTTGGCCCATATCCCTCCAAACCTGTCCAATCCATGTACCTATCCAACTGTTTCTTAAACGATGGAATAGTCCCAGCCTCAACTACCTCCTCCGGCAGCCTCTGTGTGGAAAGGTTACCCCTCGGATTCCTATTAAATCTTTTCCCCTTCACCTATGTCCTCTGGTCCTCGAGTCCCCTACTCTGGGCAAGAGACTCTGCCTGATCTATTCCTCCCATCAAGGACCCACACCATCCTGGCCACACACTCGTCTCTCCGTTGCCATCGGGAAGAAGGCACAGGAGCCTGAAATCTGGAACATCCAGGTTCAGGAACAGCTTCTTCCCCACAGCAATCAGGCTATTAAACTCGCCTCCGCTCGGTTCGCCATAACCAGCCTGATCTCCCGGTGGCTCAGCACTTCAACTCCCCCTCCCATTCCCAATCCGACTTTCTGTCCTGGTCCGCCTCCATGGCCAGTGAGGACCACAGTAAATTGGATATATTGTGTATATATATGGTCTATGGTATATAGACACACTGAACATTTATCTCCAGTTCTGTATTATGTTTACATATTCTGTTGTGCTGCAGCAAGCAAGAATTTCATTGTCCATCTGGGACATATGACAATAAAACACTCTTGACTTGAGCATTATTTCAACATCCAATAAAATTATAAAAGGACTGGACAAGCTAGATGCAGGAAAAATGTTCCCAATGTTGGGCGAGTCCAGAACCAGGGGGCCACACACAGTCTTAGAATCAAGGGTAGGCCATTTAAGACTGAGGTGAGAAAAAAAGTTTTCACCCAGAGAATTGTGAATTTGTGGAATTCCCTGCCACAGAGGGCAGTGGAGGCCACATCACTGGATGGATTTAAGAGAGAGTTAGATAGAGCTCTAGGGGCTGGTGGAGTCAGGGGATATGGGGAGGTTGGCAGGCACGGGTTATTGATTGGGGACGATCAGCGATGATCACAGTGAATGGCGGTGCTGGCTCGAAGGGCCGAATGGCCTCCTACTGCACCTATTTTCCATGTTTCTATGTTTCTAACACACCATTCCGCGGAACAGGAGATAAAGACCAGATCATCCGTTCGGCCAAACGGTCGGGACTCACCGCTTCAGTCGGAGTTTTCTTCAACTTTGTTCTATCGACTTTCATTTTTCTTTCTGTGTCTACAATCTAGACCTGCAAGGGAAACAAAAAAAACGATTCAGAACGTGCAGCTAAAAACGCGGCCACAGTCATTTCATTCAATAAACGACAACTGGTCGGAAAATTTCAGAGACTATTTACAGAAGTAAAACCAAGGAACACACATTGTATGTGTGCAGTTTTGGTCTCCTAATTTGAGGAAGGACATTCTTGCTATTGTGGGAGCCCAGCGTAGGTTTACAAGGTTAATTCCCGGGATGGCGGGACTGTCATATGCTGAGAGAATGGAGCGGCTAGGCTTGTACACTCTGGTGTTTAGAAGGATGAGAGGGAATCTTATTGAAACATATAAGATTATTAAGGGTTTGGACATGCTAGAGGCAGGAAACATATTCCCGATGTTGGGGGAGTCCAGAACCAGGGGCCACACACACAGTTTAAGAATAAGGGGTCGGCCATTTTGAATGGAGATGAGGAGTGGTGACTGTGGGATTCTCTGCCTCTGAGGCCGGTTCTCTGGATACTTTCAAGAGAGAGCTGGATAGGGCTCTTAAAGATAGTGGATCAGGGGATATGGGGAGAAGGCAGGAACGGGGCACTGATTGGGGATGATCAGCCATGATCACATTGAATGGCAGTGCTGGCTCGAAGGGCCGAATGGCTGTTGTGAAGGGGGAAAGATTTCATAGGAATCCGAGGGTAACTTTTCCACACAGAAGGTGGTGGGTGTATGGAACGAGCTGCCGGAGGAGGTAGTTGAGGCTGGGACTGTCCGAACGTTTAAGTAACACTGAGAAAGGTACATGGATAGGACAGGTTAAGAGGGCGGTCGAGGCAGGTTCTCTGGATTCTTTCAAGAGAGAGCTAGATAGGGCTCTTAAAGATAGCGGAGTCAGGGGATATGGGGAGAAGGCAGGAACAGGGTACTGATTGGTGATGATCGGCCATGATCACATTGAATGCTGGCTCGAAGGTTCGAAAAGATTTAATAGGAATCTGAGGGGTAAATGTGTATTGATTCTCCAGAGAGCACAGTGATTTGCACAGGTGTTTAAGTAATACTCTTTTTAAAAGCAAGCAGCATGTGAATCAGTCCCTCAAAACATTAACATGTGCGAGCTTTCAGTGAATCTGCAATAAAAGCTGAGTCATCCATTATTCATCAACTTTCACTTTCGAGCAATCCAAGTGTTTTTTTAGTTAGTGTGTGTGTGTGTGTGTGTGTGTGTGTGTGTGTGCGCGTGTGTGTGTGTGTGTGTCAAGCCAGTGCTAAATAAAAACATCCTCGACTTGCTAGGGTAATGCAGAGGAAGGAACTGCTGGTTTAAACCGTAGACACAATAAGCTGGAGTTAAGGGCCCGTCCCACTGTACGAGCTAATTCAAGAGCTCTCCCGAGTTTTTTTTTTAAATCGGACTCGTGGTAAGCACGTAGAATGTACGTAGCGGGTACGTCGGAGCTCGGGACGTCTCTTAGCGGCTCGTAACGTTAACGCAAGGTACTCGGGAAACGCGGTAAGCTCGTGAAGATTTTTCAACGTGTTGAAAAATGTCCACGAGAGCCCCGAGTGCCTAGGAGCGGCTATTACCGTAAATCTCCGAGTTCGAATCAGGGGAAACTCGGGAGAACTCCTGAATTAGCTCGTCCAGTGGGACAGGGGCATAACTCAGCGGGACAGGCAGCATCTCTGGAGAGAATGGGCGACATTTCAATAGACAATAGGTGCAGGAGTAGGCCATTCGGCCCTTCGAGCCATTCAATGTGATCATCCCCAATCAGTACCCTGTTCCTGCCTTCTCCCCATATCCCGACTCTGCTATCTTTAAGACCCCTATCTAGTTCTCTCCGATCGAGACCGTTTGCAGTAGCCATTTAGCTTAACACCGCCCCTTCCCAGCTCTCCCAGTGTCTCCGCCTCTTCAACTCCCACTCCCATTCCCAATCCCAATCCGACCTTTCTGTCCTGGGCCTCCTCCATGGTCAGAGTGAGTCCCACCGTAAATTGGAGGAGCAGCACCTCATATTTCGCTTGGGTAGTTTAGTTTACACCCCAGCGGTATGAACATTGACTTCTCCAATTTCAGGTAGTCCCTGCTTTCTCCTCCCCTTCCCAGCTCTCCGCCTCTTCCTTTCTTCTTCCCGCCCCCCCCCCTCCCCCATATCAGTCTGAAGAAGAGTCTCGACCCGAAACGTTGCCTATTTCCTTCGCTCCATAGATGCTGCCTCACCCGCTGAGTTTCTCCAGCATTTTTGTCAACCTTCGATTTTTCCAGCATCTGCAGTTCCTTCTTAAACATTTAGCTTAACTAAGTAAGTGCGTTTATTGGCCAAGTATTCACCAAGTATTCACATACAAGGAATTTGCCTTGGTGCTCCGCCCGCAAGTAACAACATGACACACAGTGACAGTTACGAATGACTCAGAGAACACTAAACATTAATAATAATAAAACATTAATGATAAAACACCATTGATCAAGCATGTGAACCAACAAAATACCAGATCAAAGGGAGGCTACAGATTTTTGGCTGTTGAGTCGAGCAACTACTCGTGGATAAAAACTGTGTTTATGTCTGGCTGTGGCAGCTTTGACAGTCCGGAGTCGCCTTCCAGAGGGAAGTCATTCAAAGAGTTTGTGGCCAGGGTGAGAGGGGTCAGAGATAATAGACAATAGACAATAGGGGCAGGAGTAGGCCATTCGGCCCTTCGAGCCAGCACCGCCATTCAATGTGATCATCCCCAATCAGTACCCCGTTCCTGCCTTCTCCCCATATACCCTGACTCCGCTATTTTTAAGAGCCTTATCTAGCTCTCTCTTGAAAGCATCCA
The DNA here is from genome assembly GCF_010909765.2 of Amblyraja radiata. NCBI lineage: Eukaryota > Metazoa > Chordata > Chondrichthyes > Rajiformes > Rajidae > Amblyraja > Amblyraja radiata. The sequence continues at coordinate 1,181,386 of NW_022630094.1, forward strand.
GAGAACTGGCCTCCACCGCGCTCTGAGGCAGAGAATTCCACAGACTCACAACTCTCTGTGAGAAAAAGTGTTTCCTCGTCTCCGTTCAAAATGGCCGACCCCTTATTCTTAAACTGTGTGTGGCCCCTGGTTCTGGACTCCCCCAACATCGGGAACATGTTTCCTGCCTCTAGATCAGTGGTTCCCAACCTTTTTTTGGCCATGCCCCACCTAATCACCTCTAAAATCCTGATGCCCCCCCCCCCCATATTTTAGCACGAGCAGACAAAGAAATAATCTCAGAAAATGGAATTTACTCAAAATAACATCTGAAACATAAACTACATATGTTTACCTGATGCCCCCCTTAAAAATCAAATTGCCCCCCTGTGGGGCGTACGCCCCACGTTGGGAACCACTGCTCTAGATGATCTTGCCCGCTCGCTTCCTGGCGGTATGTTATAATTATAGCCATTGACCTTTCAATTTTTATCTGCCTGCTATTCTGTGAGATTTAGACGTAGTCTGGGGCGTGGTTTGCGGCTGGGGTTCTGGCACAGACTCCCAAGGAGTTTAGTTTACTCTATAAGGCGCGTTCGGTACAGGCTGCTCCTGCGCACCCTATACAGGTTCACAATCTCTTATCCGAAAACCTTGGGACCAGACACTTTTCGGAATTTTTCGGAATTTTTCGGATTTCGGAATGGAAGATTTTTAGCGTAGATTTTAACGTTTAACGGGTGGCTCAGTGGTAGAGTGCTCTGCTCGTGGCCGCAAGGTCGCAAGTTTGCGCCTCGATCCCGGCAGTTAAAAATGTTCGGTTTTCGGAGCTTTTCGGTTTTCGGAATTTCGGATAAAAGATTGTGAACCTGTACTTCAGTCCGTGTTACCACCTGACGGTGGGAGCTGTCCCCCAGTGGAGATCTCTCTGTAAGGGAGTCCTCCTCCCCCTTCACATCGGGGACCTGTGCTGGAGAGTGTCGCCCATGGCCGTGGCCAGTAACAGGTACTCGAGCCGGTTCACGGACTCGCCCGCCGCCTGTCGCTTCTGCGGCGCGGAAGAGACCGTGTTCCACGTCTACCTGCAGTGTGACAGGTTGCAGCCCCTGTGAGGGGATCTTATTGAAACATATATGAGATTGTTAAGGGTTTGGACTCGCTGGAGGCAGGAAACATGTTCCCGATGTTGGGGGAGCCCAGAACCAGTTTAAGAATAAGGGGTCGGCCATTTAGAACGGAGACGAGGAAACACTATTTCTCACAGAGAGTGGTGAGTCTGTGGAATTCTCTGCCTCAGAGGGCGATGGAGGCCGGTTCTCTGGATGCTTTCAAGAGAGAGTTAGATAGGGCTATTAAAGATAGCGGAGTCAGGGGATATGGGAGAGGAGAGGCAGAGGAGACAGGAGAGGGAGAGGGGTGGAGGAGGAGGGGGAGGGAGAGGGAGAGGGAAGAGGGGAGAGGGGAAGAGGGAGAGGGAGAGGGAGAGGAGAGGGAGAGGGAGAGGGAGAGGGAGAGGGAGAGGGAGAGGGAGAGGGAGAGGGAGAGGGAGAGGGAGAGGGAGAGGGAGAGGGAGAGGGAGAGGGAGAGGGAGAGGGAGAGGGAGAGGGAGAGGGAGAGGAGAGGGAGAGGGAGAGGGAGAGCGCGCTAGTCTCAGATGTAGAGCATCAAGCAGAGTGAATAAATCATGCTAAGAGCCCAATTCATTTCCTTACTGTGAAAGAGGAGGCAGCTGATGCAGGCAACATGAAGATGCATCAGCCGCAGCACTTGGAAATCAATATCATTTCATTAGAAAAACCACATATAGATAAGAGGTCAACAACACAAGCACTTCAAGCCCAAACCAGAGACGGGGAAACAAAAGTGCAGTTTTGGTCTCCATATTTGAGGAAGGACATTCTTGCTATTGAGGGAGCCCAGCGTAGGTTCACCAGGTTAATTCCCGGGATGGCGGGACTGTCATATGCAGAAAAAATGGAGCGGCTGGGCTTGTACATTCTGGAGTTTAGAAGGATGAGAGGGCATCTTATTGAAACATATAAGATTATTACGGGTTTGGACACGCTAGAGGCAGGAAACATGTTCCCGATGTTGGGGGAGTCCAGAACCAGGGGCCACACACACACAGTTTAAGAATAAGGGGTCGGCCATTTAGAACGGAGATGAGGAAACACTTTTTCACACAGAGAGTTGTGAATCTGTGGAATTCTCTGCCTCATGGGGAGAAGGTGGAGGCCGGTTCTCTGGATGCTTTCAAGAGAGAGCGAGATAGGGCTCTTAAAAATAGCGGAGTCAGGGGATATGGGGAGAAGGCAGGAACGGGGTACTGATTGGAGATGCCCTCTCATCCTTCTAAACTCCAGTGTGTACAAGCCCAGCCGCTCCATTCTCTCAGCATATGACAGTCCTGCCATCCCGGGAATTAACCTTGTAAACCTACGCTGGGCTCCCTCAATAGCGAAAATGTCTTTCCTCAAATTAGGGGACCAAAACTGCACACAATACTCCAGGTGTGGTCTCACCAGGGCCCTGTACAACTGCAGAAGGACCTCTTTGCTCCTATAAGTGGGTTAACATATGATGAGCATTTGACGGCACTGGGCCTGTACTCTCTGGAGTTTAGAAGGATGAGGGGATGAGACCTCATTAAAACATACAGAATAGTGGCCTGGATAGAGTGGATGTGGAGAGGATGTTTCCACTAGTGGGAGAGTCCAGGACCAGAGGGCACAGCCTTGAATTAAAGGACGTTCCTTAAGGAAGGAGATGAGGAGGAATTTCTTTAGCCAGAGGGTGGTGAATCTGTGGGATTCGTTGCCACAGACGGCGGTGGAGGCCACAAATCAGTGGATATTTGTAAGGCAGAGATAGATAGATTCTTGATTAGTACGGGTGTCTATGGGGAGAAGGCATGAGAATGGGGTTAGGAGGAAGTCGATTAGAGGGGCCAAATGGCCTGATTCTACTCCAATCACTTATGTTGTTTATCGCAACGTTTAAGAAATATTTAGACAGGTACATGGATAGGACGGGGTTAGAGCGATTTGGGCCAAACACAGGCAGGTGGGACTAGTGTAGATGGGGCATGTTGTGCCGAAGGGCCTGTTTCCACACTGCGTGACTCTTTGACTCCATAACCATGAGAATTAAGTCATCAGCCCATAATAGCAGGCATTAGAAGTCAGAATTTCACCAGCCAGTCCAAAATAGACACTTGAGCAATGAATTTGGTTTACCTCAAGAAAACATTTGATTGTGGGTAGACAAAAATGCTGGAGAAACTCAGTGCGTGAGGCAGCATCTATGGAGCGAAGGAAATAGGCAACGTTTCGGGCCGAAACCCTTCTTCACACTTGAGTCTGAGGAAGGGTTTCGGCCCAAAACGTTGCCTATTTGGCACCGACCAGCGATCGCCCGTTCACACACTAGTTTAGTTTAGAGATACAGCGCGGAAACAGGCCCTTCGTCCCACCGGGTCCGCGCCGACCAGCAATCGCCCGTTCACACACTAGTTTAGGTTTAGAGATACAGCACAGAAACAGGCCCTTCGGCCCACCGAGTCCGCACCGACCAGCGACCCCCGCACATTAACCCAATCCTACACCCATTGATGATTTACTGCTCGCGCAGCGGCAGAGACCCGGGTTCGATCCCGACTACGGGTGCTGTCTGTACGGAGTTTGTGCATTCTCCCCGTGACCGCGTGGGTTTTCTCCGAGATCTTCTGTTTCCTCGCACACTCCAAAGTCATACGGATTTGGAGGTAAATTGGCTTGGTAAATGTAAAAACTGTCCCGAGAGTGTGTAGGATAGTGTTAGTGTGCGGGGATCGCTGGTCGGTGCGGACCCGGTGGGCTGAAGGGCCTGTTTCCGCACTGTATCTCTGAACTAAACTAAACTATCCTACACACACCAGGGACAATTTACACTTACACCAAGCCAATTAATCTACAAACCAGTACGTCTTTATAACAAGAGGAATCGAATATCGGAGCAAAGAGGTCCTTCTGCAGTTGTACAGAGCCCTAGTGAGACCACACCTGGAGGATTGTGTGCAGTTTTGGTCTCCTAATTTGAGGAAGGACATTCTTGCTATTGAGGGAGCCCAGCGTAGGTTCACCAGGTTAATTCCCGGGATGGCGGGACTGTCATATGCTGAGAGAATGGAGCGGCTGGGCTTGTACACTCTGTGGAGTTTAGAAGGATGAGAGGATATCTCATTGAAACATACAAGATTGTTACGGTACACAAAAATGCTGGAGAAACTCAGCGGGTGCAGCAACATCTATGGAGCGAAGGAAATAGGCAATGTTTGGGCCGAACTCCTTCTTTAGACTATATATAAGGTTGTTAAGGGTTTGGACACGCTAGAGGCAGGAAACATGTTCCCGATGTTGGGGGAGTCTAGAACCAGGGGCCACAGTTTAAGAATAAGGAGTAAGCCATTTAGAACGGAGACGAGGAAACACTTTTTCTCACAGAGAGTGGTGAGTCTGTGGAATTCTCTGCCTCAGAGGGCGGTGGAGGCCAGTTCTCTGGATGCTTTCAAGAGAGAGCTAGATAGGGCTCTTAAAAATAGCCGAGTCAGGGGAGAAGACAGGAACGGGGTACTGATTGGGGATGATCAGCCATGATCACATTGAATGGCGATGCTGGCTCGAAGGGCCGAATGGTCTCTACTCCTGCACCTAGTGTCTATTGTATTTGGAGACTGGGAGGAAACGGAAGATCTCGGAGGAAACCCATGCAGGTCACGGGGAGAACGTGCAAACTCCGTACAGACAGCACCCGTAGTCGGGATGGAACCCGGGTCTCCGGCGCTGCAAGCTCTGTAAGGCAGCAACTCTACCCGGGGATCTGTTGTAAAGAAAGCAAGATTTGCTTTGCTACCTAGCCAGGGCCCGCTTCTCGATAGCTAAACCAGTGCCTGGCTCGTTCAAAGATCCCTGGATACGAATACAAATGAGAAAGCTGCAAAAACAAACCAGTCGAGGCAACGAATTTAATGCCAACTAAGGCAAAGTTAACACAGTGAGAAAATGAGTCAGCAGATTATATATTACATGCAAAAGTGCATTGGTGAATCAAAGAGCGAGAAGTCGGGGTTTTAAAATGCTGTTCGCCGTGCGTTGGAGGAGTTTGTTCCTCAGGATGCAACGAGAAATGGGTTTGGAAGAAATCGCGCGAAAAATGCAAAATGCTCAGATATTCTTGCATCATATCAGAACCATTTAAACAGGTACATGGATAGGACAGGTTTAGAGGGAAGTGGGCAGTGGGCTGGTGCTATAGACCTGCATGGGAAGGTAGACGCTCCCGCCCCCACGAGTCTCGGGCAGATGGGGTTCGTCAGTCCATCTAGGAGAGGGAAAACTCTGATTTAAAACCTCCACTACCTTGCGGCCATATCCAGTCATGGAAAAGGCTCCAGAAGAAAGCGAATGGTATGTTAGCATTCATAGCAAAAGGATTTGAGTATAGGAGCAGGGAGGTTCTACTGCAGTTGTACAGGGTCTTGGTGAGACCACACCTGGAGTATTGCGTGCAGTTTTGGGCTCCTAATCTGAGGAAAGACATTCTTGCCATAGAGGGAGTACAGAGAAGGTTCACCAGACTGATTCCTGGGATGTCAGGACTTTCATATGAAGAAAGACTGGATAGACTCGGCTTGTACTCGCTAGAATTCAGAAGATTGAGGGGGAATCTTAAAGAAACTTACAAAATTCTTCAGGGGTTGGACAGGCTAGATGTAGGAAGATTGTTCCCGATGTTGGGGAAGTCCAGGACAAGGGGTCACACAGTTTAAGGATAAGGGGGAAGTCTTTTAGGACCGAGGTGAGAAAAACATTTTTTACACAGAGAGTGATGAATGTGTGGAATTCTCTGCCACAGAAGGTAGTTGAGGACAGTTCATTGGCTACATTTAATAGGGAGTTAGATGTGGCCCTTGTGGCTAAAGGGATCAGGGGGTATGGAGAGAAGGCAGGTACAGGATACTGAGTTGGATGATCAGCCATGATCATATTGAATGGCGGTGCAGGCGCGAAGGGCCGAATAGCCTACTCCTGCACCTATTGTCTATGTTTCTATGTTTCTAAACAGCACACAAGCTGGGCGGCAGTGTGAACTGTGAGGAGGATGCTAGGAGACCTAAACTGTACGCAATACTCCAGGTGTGGACTCACCAAGACCCTGTACAACTGCAGTAGAACCTCCCTGCTCCTATACTCAAATCCTTTTGCTATGAATGCTAACATACCATTCACCTTCTTCACTGCCTGCTGCACCTGCATGCCTACTTTTAATGACTGGTGTACCATGACACCCAGGTCTCATTGCATCTCCCCCTTTCCTAATCGGTTTGGTCTCCAAGGACCGAGCGGAGGTGTTGGGCGAAGTGATCGCCAAGCCGATCGGTGGTAGCCAGTGGCATCTTCTTCGCTGCCATGTGCTGTGGGGCAGCAGGGCGAAGGTCACGGACACCAATAGGATCAACAAGCTCATCGGGAATTCCCGAAACGTCGCCTATTTCCTTCGCTCCACAGATGCTGCCTCACCCGCTGAGTTTCTCCAGCATTTATGTCTACCTTCGATTTTTCCAGCATCTGCAGTTCTTCCTTAAACTTTAATAGCAATGCCTTTTTTAGGTATAGAAAAATATATATAAATATATCTGAATAAATTAAGTCGTTCGCCCTTCATTCATCCCAAAATAATCCCATTCACCCTTGGGTGAACCATTCACCAGTTTAAGAAGCGCTGGTCCACACAACACGGGAGCAGCAGAGACGCAGCTGGTAAAGTGTTTACACACACAAGCACTATCCTACACACACACACTAGCACTATCCTACACACACACACACACACACACACAAGCACTATCCTACACACACACACACAAGCACTATCCTACACACACACACACAAGCACTATCCTACACACACACACACACACAAGCACTATCCTACACACACACACACACACACACACACACACACAAGCACTATCCTACACACACACACACACACACATAAGCACTATCCTACACACACACACACAAGCACTATCCTACACACACGCGCACACACACAAGCACTATCCCACACACACACACACACACACACACACACAAGCACTATCCCTCACACACACACACACACAAGCACACAAGCACTATCCTACACACACACACACACACACACACACACACACACACACACAAAAGCACTATCCTACACACACACACACACAAGCACTATCCTACACACACGCGCACACACACAAGCACTATCCTACACACACGCGCACACACGCGCACTATCCCGCACACACACACAAGCACTATCCCACACACACACACACACACACACACACAAGCACTATCCCACACACACACACACACACAAGCACTATCCCACACACACACACACACACACACACACACAAGCACTATCCCTCACACACACACACACACAAGCACTATCACACACACACACAAGCACTATCCTACACACACACACACACTAGCACTATCCTACACACACACACACACAAGCACTATCCTACACACACACACACAAGCACTATCCTACACACACACACACACAAGCACTATCCCTCTCACACACACACACACACACACACACACACACACAAGCACACACACACACACACACAAGCACTATCCCTCACACACACACACACACACACACACACACACAAGCACTATCCCACACACACACACACACACACACACACACACACACACAAAGCACTATCCTACACACACACACACACACACACACACACACACACACACACATAAGCACTATCCTACACACACACACACACACACACACACACACACACACACAAGCACTATCCTACACACACACACACACAAGCACTATCCTGAGGGAGAGCTGAGAAGGGGCTGCAGGAGCAGCACCTCATATTCCGCTTGGGCAGTCTGCACCCCAGCGGCTTAAACATTGACTTCTCCAATTTCTGGTAGCCCTTGCTGTCTCCTCCCCTTCTCAGCTCTCCCTCAGCCCTCTGGCTCCTCTTCCTTTCTTCTTCCCACCCTACCCCCCCACCCTCACATCAGTCTAAAGAAGGGTTTCGACCCGAAACGTTGCCTATTTCCTTCGCTCCATAGATGCTGCCTCACCCGCTGAGTTTCTCCAGCACTTTTGTCTACCTTCTGAACATTAATAGCCCGTTGCACTTTATCTGTTAATTTATGTGTGTGTATATACATATATATTCAATGGTATATGGACACACTGATCTGTTCTGTATTTATTTATGCCTACTATATTCTGTTGTGCTGAAGCAAAGCAAGAATTTCATTGTCCTATCTGGGACACATGACAATAAACTCTCTTGAATCTTGAAAAGGTTATAGAACAAGTAACCGGATTGAGAAATCGATGTCAGGCGGGGGAGAGAAGGAAAAGCAGAACAGATTGTGCACAGCCACCGACATTAAATGGAATATACGAGTTGCACAACATGTTTACAGACCATGGCTGAGGCCCAGCCAAAAGTCGTCTATAAAAAAAACTCAGTATTGCTTGCAAGTTCACAACTTTCGCACATAAGCATGTCGACACGTGCAGTCTGGAAGCCGGTGTTTCCTGCGGTGGCCGCCAATAGACAATAGACAATAGACAATAGACAATAGGTGCAGGAGTAGAGGCCATTCGGCCCTTCGAGCCAGCACCGCCATTCAATGTGATCATGGCTGATCATCCCCAATCAGTACCCCGTTCCTCCCTTCTCCCCATATCCCCGGACTCCACTATCTTTAAGAGCCCTATCTAGCTCTCTCTTGAAAGTATCCAGAGAAGCGGCCTCCACCGGCCCTCTGAGGCAGAGAATTCCACAGACTCACCACTCTCTGTGAGAAAAAGTGTTTCCTCGTCTCCGTTCTAAATGGCTTACTCCTTATTCTTAAACTGTGTGTGTGGCCCCTGGTTCTGGACTCCCCCAACATCGGGAACATGTTTCCTGCCTCTAGTGTGTGTCCAAGCCCTTAATAATCTTATATGTTTCAATGAGAAGCCCTCTCATCTTTCTAAACTCCAGAGTGTACAAGCCCAGCCGCTCCATTCTCTCAGCATATGACAGTCCCGCCATCCCGGGAATTAACTTTGTAAACCTACGCTGCACTCCCTCAATAGCAAGAATGTCCTTCCTCAAATTAGGGGACCAAAACTGCACATAATACTCCAGGTGTGGTCTCACTAGGGCCCTGTACAACTGCAGAAAGACCTCTTTGCTCCTATATTTGACTCCTCTTGTTATAAAGGCCAACAGGCCAAAACTGCACACACTACTCCAGGTGTGGTCTCATTAGGGCTCTGTACAACTGCAGAAGGACCTCTTTGCTCCTGTATTCAATTCCTCTTGTTATAAAGGCCAACAGGCCATTCGCTTTCTTCACTGCCTGCTGCACCTGTAACTTTAGCAACTTCAGAGATACAGCGCGGAAACCAGCCCTTTGGCCCACGGACTCCGTGCTGATCATTCTGTGCATTAACGCTATCCTACACACTAGGGACAATTTTACAACTGTACCGAAGCCAATTAACCTGCAAACCTGCACATTTTTGGAGTGTGGGAGGAAACCTCAATAAGATCCTTCTAAACTCCAGAGTGCCACAGTTTAAGAATAAAGCTTGTCCATCAAGCCACTTCAAGCTTGTCCAGTCCTTTTAGAATTTTATATGTTTCTATAAGATATCCCCTCATCCTTCTAAACTCCAGTGAATACAAGCCTAGTCTTTTCAATCTTTCCTCAAACGACAGTCCCGCCATCCCAGGGATCAATCTCGTGAACCTACGCTGCACTGCCTCAATCACAAGGATGTCCTTCCTCAAATCAGGAGACCAAAACTGTACACAATACTCCAGATGTGGTCTCACCAGAGTCCTGTACAACTGCAGAAGAACCTCTCTACTCCTATACTGAAATCCTCTTGTTATGAAGGCCAAGATTCCATTATGCCTTGTAGCGCCAGGGTCTCATGTTCCATTCTGACTACGGGTGTTGTCTGTACAGAGTTTGTACATTCTCCCGGTGACCGCATGGGATATCTCTGGGTGCTCCGGTTTCCTCCCACACTTTTACAAAGACATGCGGGTTTGTAGGTTAATGGCTTTGGTAAAATCACAAAATTTGTCCCTAGTTTAGTTTAGGCCCTAGAAACAGGCCCTTCGGCCCACCGGGTGCGCGCCGACCAGCGATCCCCGCACACTATCCCACACCCACTAGGGACAATTTTTACATTTGGCAAGCCAATTAACTTAGAAACCTGTACGTCTTTGGAGTGTGGGAGAATTTGTCTAACTCTGCCTTAAGAAAATATCCACTGACTTGGCCTCCACAGCCCTGTGGCAATGAGTTTAGTTTAGTTTAGAGATACAGCACGGAAACAGGCCCTTCGGCCCACCGGGTCCGCGCTGGCCAGTGATCCCCGCACACTAACACTATCCCACGCCCACTAGGGACAATTTTTACATTTACCAAGCCAATTAACCTACTAACCGTCTGTGGAATTCTCTGCCTCAGAGGGCAGTGGAGGCAGGTTCTCTGGATTCTTTCAAGAGAGAGCTAGATAGGGCTCTTAAATATACCGGAGTCAGGGGATATGGGGAGAAGGCAGGAACGGGGTACTGATTGGGGATGATCAGCCATGATCACATTGAATGGCGGTGCTGGCTTGAAGGGCCGAATGGCCTCTACTCCTGCACCTATTGTCTATTGTCTTTTGTCAAACCTGTACGTCTTTGGAGTGTGGGAGGAAACCGAAGGTCTCGGAGAAAACCCACGCGGTCACGGGGAGAACGTACAAACTCCGTACAGACAGCACCCGTAGTCAGGATGGAACCCGGGTCTCCGGCGCTGCGTTCGCTGTAACTCTACCGCTGCGCCACCGTGACTGCCCAAAATGGTGATAGTCGCCGTGAGCTCTGTGGACCGAAGGGCCTGATTCCGCACTGTATCTCTAAACTAAACTAAAATCGAAACATTTTGTTTAAGAAGGAACTGCAGATGCTGGGAAATCGAGGGTAGACAAAAATGCTGGAGGAACTTAGCGGGTGAGGCAGCATCTATGGAGCGAAGGACATGGGCAACGTTTCGGGCCAAAACCCTTCTTCAGAAAACTAAACATACTGGTTTGTAAGTCTGAAGAAGGGTTTCGGCCCGAAACGTTGCCTATTTCCTTCGCTCCATAGATGCTGCTGCACCCGCTGAGTTTCTCCAGCATTTTTGTGTACCTTTGGTTTGTAAGTTAATTGGCTTTGGTAAGTTGTACAATTGTCCCTAGTGTGTAGGATAGTGCCAGTGTGTGCGTTCCGCGCGGACTCTGTGCCTGTTTCCGCGCTATATCTCTAAAGTCCAGAAATGTCACTGTGGGTTCTGAAGACACGTACAATGCAGGCGAGAGATTTCTTCCCCAAAAAGGAAATTAATAGGAGACTTCAAATTGTTTTTTGGCCATCTCATGCAGGCACCAATTTTCTTTTGAAGTTAGAGATTTATTTATTTTTAAACTGAGTTCCCTGCTGGCCCGACGCCAATCTTGCTATCTCCCACCAACCACAGCCCTCAAATTAACTTGGCCCCCTTCGCACATTGCCTCCACTGGTTAGGTCATAAGGCCATAAGAGATAGGAGCAGAATTAGGCCATTCGGCCCATCAAGTCTACTCCGCCATTCAATCATGGCTGATCGATCTCTCCCTCCTAACACCATACTCCTGCCTTCTCCCCATAACCCTTGACACCCGCACTAATCAAGAATCTATCTATCTCTGATGGCTTCAACAGCCCTCTGTGGCAATGAATTCCATAGATTCACCACCCTCTGACTGAAGAAATTTCTCCATAAAGATAGCGAAGTCATGGGATATGGGGAGAAGGCAGGAACGTGGTACTGATTGTGGATGATCAGCCATGATCACATTGAATGGCGGTGCTGGCTCGAAGGGCCGAATAGCCTACTTCTGCACTGTCTATATTATCCTCATCTCCTTCCTAAAAGCCCTGTCCCACGGTGCGAGTTAATTCCAAGAGTTCTCCCGAGTTTGCTCTGATTCGAACTCGGAGATTTACGGTAATGGCCGCTCGTCGGTACTCGGGGCTCTCGTGGACATTTTTCAACATGTTGAAATATCTTCACGAGTCTTCCCGTGCTTACCTGCCGTTAGCGAGTCTTCCCGAGTAGCTGCCGTTAGCGTTACGAGCCGCTAAGAGATGTCCCCGAGCTCCGACGTACCCGCTACGTACATTCTCCGTGCTTACCACGAGTTTGATTTTTTTGAACTCAGGAGAGCTCTTGGAATGAATTCGTACCGTGGGACATGGCTTTAAAGGAATGTCCTTTCATTCTAAGGCTCTGACCTCTAGTCACTAGTGGAAACATCCACTCTATCCATGCCTTTCACTATTCTGCATGTTTCAATGAGGTCCCCCCTCATTCTTCTAAACTCCAGCGAGCACAGGCCCAGTGCCAACAAACGCTCATCGTAGGTTAAACAAAAACAAGGGGGCAGATTATTATCTCAATGGGGTTAGGTTAGGTAGGGGGAGGTGCAGCAAGACCTGGGCGTCCTTGTACACCGGTCACTGAAAGTTGGCGTGCAGGTACAGCAGGTAGTGAAGAAAGCTAATGGAATGTTGGCCTTCACAAGAGGATTTCAGTATAGGAGTAAAGAGGATCTTCTGCAGTTGTACAGGGCTCTGGTGAGACCACATCTGTAGTATTGTGTACAGTTTTAGTCTCCTAATTTGAGGGAGGACATAGAAACATAGAAAATAGGTGCAGGAGTAGGCAATTCGGCCCTTCGAGCCTGCACCGCCATTCAATATGATCATGGCTGATCATCCAACTCAGTATCCTGTACCTGCCTTCCCTCCATACCCCCTGATCCCTGGGCCACATCTAACTCCCTCTTAAATATAGCCAATGAACTGGCCTCAACTACCATCTGTGGCAGAGAATTCCAGAGATTCACCACTCTCTGTGTGAAAAGTGTTTTCCTCATCTAGGTCCTAAAAGATTTCCCCCTTATCCTTAAACTGTGATCCCTTGTTCTGGACTTCACCAACATCGGGAACAATCTTCCTGCATCCAGCCTGTCCAACCCCTTAAAAATTTTGTACGTTTCTATAAGATCCCCCCTCAATCTTCTAAATTCTAGCGAGTACAAGCCGAGTCTATCCAGTCTTTCTTCATATGAAGACATCCTTATGATTGAGGCAGTGCAGTGTAGGTTCACGAGATTGATCCCTGGGATGGCGGGACTGTCATATGAGGAAAGATTGAAAAGACTAGGCTTGTATTCACTGGAGTTTAGAAGGATGAGGGGTAGGGTCTTATCGGAAACATATAAAATGATAAAAGGACTGGACAAGCTAGATGCAGGAAAAATGTTCCCAATGTTGAGCGAGTCCAGAACCAGGGGCCACACAGTCTTAGAATAAAGGGGAGGTTATTTAAGACGGAGGTGAGAAAAACCTTTTTCACCCAGAGAGTTGTGAATTTATGGAATTCCCTGCCGCAGAGGGCAGTGGAGGCCAAGTCACTGGATGGATTTAAGAGAGTTAGATAGAGCTCTAGGGGCTAGTGGAGTCAAGGGATATGGGGAGAAGGCAGGCACGGGTTATTCATTGGGGACGATCAGCCACGATCACAATGAATGGCGGTGCGGGCTCGAAGGGCCGAATGGCCTCCCCCTGCACCTATTATCTATGTTTCTAACCTACTAATTCCTGGGATCAACCTCCTCTGGACCCACTCCACAGGTTAACTTGCGCTAACTTCGTCATCTGAAAAGACCACGGGTTCAAAACCTTCCTTTTTTTTAAGTTTCGAGATACAGCGCGGAAACAGGTCCTTCGGCCCACCGAGTCCATACCGACCAACGATCGCCCGAGCATTAACACTACCCTACACACCCTGGGGACAATTTACAATTATACCAACCTGATTAGCCGACAAACTTGTACATCTTTTGACCTCGTCCAGTCCCACAAGCATTCGTAGCCGAAGATAAGACAAATGCTGGTGTAACTCTGTAGGACAGTCAGCATCTCTGGAGAGAAGGAATGGGTGACGTTTCGGGTCCAGACCCTACTTCAGAATCTGCAATTCCTTCCGACACAGGGATAGGCGACATTTGGGGTCAGGACCCTTCAGGAAACATCACCTATCCACGTTCCCCAGAGGTGCTGCCTGACCCGCTGAGTTACTCCAGCACTTTGTACCTGTCCGCGTTCTCCAGAGGTGCTGCCTGACCCGCTGAGTTACTCCAGCACTTTGTACCTGTCCGCGTTCTCCAGAGATGCTGCCTGACCCGCTGAGTTACTCCAGCACTTTGTACCTGTCCGTGTTCTCCACAGAGATGCTGCCTGCCTGACCCGCTGAGTTACTCCAGCACTTTGTACCTGTCCGCGTTCTCCAGAGACGCTGCCTGCCTGACCCGCTGAGTTACTCCAGCACTTTGTACCTGTCCACGTTCTCCACAGAGATGCTGCCTGACCCGCTGAGGTCTCCCTCCTGCTCATCTAAGAACCTTCTACAGGGGCACAATCGAAAGCATAATGACCTACGGCATCACTTCCTGGTTCGGGAGCTGCAAGGCTTACGAACAATATCAACTCAACAGGATAGTGAAGACAGCCAGCAGGATCATTGGTGCCCCACTCCCTTTTCTGTTGGGAGATATACAAGAAGCGGAGCATCAGTAGAGCCATCTCCATCATCCGGGACCCCTACCACCCATCACACCACATCTTCTCCATTCTGCCATCTGGGAAGAGGTACAGGGGCATCAGCTGCAAAACCAGCAGGATGCTCCACAGCTTGGCACCTGTCAAAGTAAAGCTACTGTCGGTCGGAATATCTGTTTTTATTCTATTGTAAATTTTAGGCCTACTTTCTGATTTTAGACATGGTAATTTTAATTAGTTTTTAAAGCTCTATGTATTTATCCTTTTTTATTAACTACACTAAATGGAAACAGATCGAGCAACGTTTTTTCGCCTCTGTGTATGCGAGTACTCAGTGAAAATGTTATTAAAGAAATACTGAATACTGAGTTACTCCTACAACGTATAGCCACATGCTCCAAAACAGGTGCGACCCATTCAAAAGCATCACTCACATACTTCAAATGCAGCTAAATGTCTGAATTTGTTGCTCTCATGGGGCACGAGAGAAAAAGTTTAGGTAATAGTAACAGCAATAAAATATACGATGGAATTCTGTAATCATTTGGGCTTAGACACATCAGTAAACATTCATACATCCACGGTCTAGTTGAGCGAAAACAAAATTATGATCTTTGTATTGCAACATTTTGACAATTAATAAAAATATGCCAGAACTAGGGGTCACAGTTTAAGGATAAGAGGGAAGACTTTTAGGACCGAGATGAGGAAATCATTTTTTAAATTAAATTAAATTTAAAATTAAAATTTCTTTATTTATATAGCACATTTTTAGTCAACTTGCATTGACCCCAAAGTGCTTCACATAATTACATCCACACACACAGGCAAAGGTGGGTGAAGTGTCTTGCCCAAGGACACACACAGGCAAAGGTGGGTGAAGTGTCTTGCCCAAGGACACAACGACAGTATGCACTCCAAGCGGGATTCGAACCGGCTACCTTCCGGTTGCCAGCCGAACACTTAGCCCATTGTGCCATCTGTCGAGAATGGTGAATCTGTGGAATTCTCTGCCACAGAAGGTAGTTGAGGCCACACAGTTCATTGGCTATATTTAAGAGGGAGTTAGATGTGGCCCTTGTGGCTAAAGGGATCAGGGGGTATGGAGAGAAGGCAGGGACGGGATACTGAGTTGGATGATCAGCCATGATCATATCAAATGGCGGTGCAGGCTCGAAGGGCCGAATGGCCTACTCCTGCACCTATTGTCTATGTTTCAATGCATCATTAAAAATCAAACTCATTTCACCTTAATGACTACAACTCAAAAATACGGCAATAACAGCGTATAAAGCCAACTCTGAGGAACAATTATCTGATTTGGAAAACCACAAAATTACATTTAAAAACAAATCAGATCTTGTGGGGGGGTGGGGGGAGGGGGGGTAAAGAAAACTTTAAATCCACTCCTCGTCAAAAGGTATTCAAGGGCCTGTAACAAGCTATTTTGAAGAAGAAAGTGCTTGATTTTAAATGTTTTAGATTTGCCATCGAAACTGCTATTTGCTGTAATGTAAGTTTTGATGTAAGATGTATGAGCCTATCCCACTTACGCGACTTTTTCGGCAACTGCCGGCACCCGTCATAGGTCAATTCAAGTCACATTTATTTCTATAGCACATTTAAAAAACAACTCTTGTTGGCCAAAGTGCTTTACATTTGTTATAAGAATAGCACAACAAAACAGACTACATACATATATACATGTAGCCCTCACTCAGAGGACGTCAGGAAAGGCTTGGGAGTATAGAGAAGTCTTTAGTCTTGACTTAAAGGAGTCGATGGAGGGGGCAGTTCTGATGGGAAGGAGGATGCTGTTCAACAGTCTAGGGGCTAAGCTTATGCCTAGACCGTGGGATATTCAGCAGCCCCAAGTCGGCCGATCTGAGGGGCCTGGAGGTGGAGTGGTGGGTGAGAAGACTTTTTATGTAGGTGGGGGCAAGCCCATTGAGGGCTTTGTAGACATGGAGGAGTATTTTGAAGTTTATACGGAACCGCACATTTTCAACGTGTTGAAAATCCAGCGGCGACCAGAAAGACGCTACGACTCTTTGGGCGACTGAGGAGACGACTCACGACCGTACAGGCGACATGTCGCGGGGTGACGCCTGTACGGTCGTGAGTAGTCGCCCAAAGAGGTGAACCTTGTTCTGGTTGCCGCTGGATTTTCAACACGTTGGAAATTGTCGGAGACCTGCTGCCACTAATGACGGGTGCCGGCAGTCGCCTAAACAAAACCGCGTAAGTGGGATAGGTCCTTAAGTCTTACATCAAAACTTACATTACAGCAAATACCAGTTTTGACAGTAAATCTAAAACATTTAAAATCAAGAACTTTCTTCTTCAAAGTAGCTAGTTACATGCTTTACCGGAATTGTATTTATTGAAAAAGCACAGCAATTTAAGAGACAAATCAGCCTTTTCTTTTGCAGTCATCTCCCACAACTGATACAAATGAAGGGGCTGTCCCACTGTACGAGCTAATTCAATTAAGAGCTCTCCCGAGTTTAAGAAAAAATGATAAGTACGTAGAATGTACGTAGCGGGTACGTTAGAGCTCGGGACGTCTCTTAGCGGCTCGTAACGCTGACGGCAGGTACTCTGGAAACTCGGTAAGCTCGGGAAGATTTTTCAACATGTTGAAAAATGTCCACGAGAGCCCCGAGTACCTACAAGCGGCTATTACCGTAATTCTCCGAGTTCGAATCAGGGGAAACTCGGGAGAACTCTTGAATTAGCTCGTACAGTGGGACAGCCCCATGACTCTCACGAGCAAACTTCTTTCAAAGATTTTTCCTTAACCCACCTACCCGGGAAAAACTCTGCATGCAGCAAGCAACCCAAAAGACCTCAGGAAAGAGGGAATCACATCAACTGGATGCTCCCCTTGTTTTTAAAGCGACCAAACGCTCTCTCTTTTTTTTTTAATCAACATAACGCGCTCTCTTTCAATACAATCAACTGAAAGTTTCCTCTCTTTCAATAAAGCCAAATGCTTCCTCTTTTAACTGTATGCACTCAATAAAATAATGTGGATGCTGCCTCTCTTTTAATAAAAATCAATAGACAATAGACAACAGGTGCAGGAGTAGAGGCCATTCGGCCCTTTGAGCCAGCACCGCCATTCAATGTGATCATGGCTGATCATCCCCAATCAGTACCCCGTTCCTGCCTTCTCCCCATATCCCCTGACTCCACTATCTTTAAGAGCCCTATTTAGCTCTCTCTTGAAAGCATCCAGAGATCCGGCCTCCACCGCCCTCTGAGGCAGAGAATCCCACAGACTCACAACTCTCTGTGAGAAAAAGTGTTTCCTTGTCTCCGTTCTAAATGGCCGACCCCTTATTCTTAAACTGTGTGTGTGTGTGGCCCCTGGTTCTGGACTCCCCCAACATCGGGAACATGTTTCCTGCCTCCAGCGTGTCCAAACCCTTAACGATCTTATGTGTTTCAATAAGACCCCCCTCATCCTTCTAAACTCCAGAGTGTACAAGCCCAGCTGCTTCATTCTGGATGATCCTAACTGGATGATCCCAATTTAAAAAAAATAAAATTAACTGTAAGTTCACTCTCATGTAATCAAACCAAATGCCTGCTCGATTTTAATAAAATCTGCATGCTCTCTCTTTACAATAAAATCCACAGCATGCTCTCTTTTTGATAACATCTGCATGCTCTCTTCACCGTATCAACTGCACGCTCTAGGGCCTGTTCCAACTTCACGAAGTAATTCACAAATTCCCCCGAGTTTTCCCCTTGATTCAAACTCGCAGAATGTTCTTAACGAGTCCGTAGGAGTCCGTAGATATATCTTAGCGGCTCGTTATGCCAGCCGTAAGTACTCATGGACTAGTGTAGATGGGGCATGTTGGTCGGTGTGGGCAAGTTGGGCTGAAGGGCCTGTTTCCGTGACTCTGGGACTAGTGTAGATGGGGCATGTTGGACGGTGTGGGCAAGTTGGGCTGAAGGGCCTGTTTCCGTGACTAGTGTAGATGGGGCATGTTGGTCGGTGTGGGCAAGTTGGGCTGAAGGGCCTGTTTCCGTGACTCTGGGACTATTGTAGATAGAAACATAGAATAGGTGCAGGAGTAGAGGCCATTCGGCCCTTCGAGCCTGCACCGCCATTCGATATGATCATGGCTGATCATCCAACTCAGTATCCCATCCCTGCTTCTCTCCATACCCCCTGATCCCTTTAGCCACAAGGGCCACATCTAACTCCCTCTTAAATATAGCCAATGAACTGGCCTCAACTACTTTCTGTGGCAGATAATTCCACAGATTCACCACTCTCTGTGTAAAAAATGATTTTCTCATCTCGGTCCTAAAAGACTTCCCTCTTATCTTTAAACTGTGACCCCTAGTTCTGGACTTCCCCAACATCGGGAATAATCTTCCTGCATCTAGCCTGTCCAACCCCTTAAGAATTTTGTAAGTTTCTATAAGATCCCCCCTCAATCTTCTAAATTCTAGCGTGTACAAGATGGGGCATGTTGGTCGGTGTGGGCAAGTTGGGCTGAAGGGCCTGTTTCCATGACTCTGGGACTAGTGTAGATAGGGGCATGTTGGTCGGTGTGGGCAAGTTGGGCTGAAGGGCCTGTTTCCGTGACTCTGGGACTAGTGTAGATGGGGCATGTTGGTCGGTGTGGGCAAGTTGGGCTGAAGGGCCTGTTTCCGTGACTCTGGGACTAGTGTAGATAGGGGCATGTTGGTCGGTGTGGGCAAGTTGGGCTGAAGGGCCTGTTTCCATAACTCTGGGACAAGTGCAGATAAGCATCAGGTAAGTCGGGAAGTGCAGATAAGCATCAGGTGGTCGGGATGAAAGAATTTGCGACTTTTTACTCGTAAGGAGGGCATCGAAATAGTCGTGGGAATTCGTAGACACACTCATAGGAGTTTGTGAACATAGTCGTGGAAGGTCGTAGGAGTTCGTATATTACCACGATCTTGATTTTCTTTATTTAGGTCCTTTAAACTCGGCAGAGATTTTGAATTAAGTCGTGAAAGTGGGACAGGCCCTTCACTTAATAAAATCTGCCTGCTCTCTCTTTACAAAATCAACTGCATGCTCTTATTAAAATCTGTATTCTCTCTCTAATATTAACTGCATGCTCTCTTTTAAGATAAAATCTGCATGCTCTCTCTTTAGAGTCCATCATCGGCTCTGACCTGAGTATTTGAGTATAGGAGCAGGGAGGTTCTACTGCAGTTGTACAGGGTCTTGGTGAGACCACACCTGGAGTATTGCGTACAGTTTTGGTCTCCTAATCTGAGGAAAGACATTCTTGCCATAGAGGGAGTACAGAGAAGGTTCACCAGACTGATTCCTGGGATGGCAGGACTTTCAAATGAAGAAAGACTGGATAGACTCGGCTTGTACTCGCTGGAATTCAGAAGATTGAGGGGGGATCTTATAGAAACTTTCAAAATTCTTAAGGGGTTAGACAGGCTAGATGCAGGAAGATTATTCCCGATGTTGGGGACGTCCAGAACTAGGGGTCACAGTTTAAGGATAAGGGGGAAATCTTTTAGGACCGAGATGAGGAAAACATTTTTCACATAGAGAGTGGTGAATCTCTGGAATTCTCTGCCACAGAAGGTAGTTGAGGCCACAGTTCATTGGCTATATTTAAGAGTTAGATGTGGCCCTTGTGGCTAGAGGTATCAGGTGGTATGGAGAGAAGGCAGGTACAGGATACTGAGTTGGATGATCAGCCATGATCATATTGAATGGCGGTGCAGGCTCGAAGGGCCGAATGGCCTCCTCCTGCACCTATTTTCTATGTTTCTATGTATCTATAATATACATGTTCTCTTTTAAGTTCAAATCTGCATGCTCTCTCTACAAAATCAACTGCATGCTCTTATTAAAATCTGTACTCTCTACAATATTAACTGCATGCTCTCTTTTAAGATAAAATCTACAAACTCTCTTTACAAAATTAACTGCATGCTCTTGTATTAAAATCTGTATTCTCTCTATAATTTTAACTGCATGCTCTCTTTTTAAATAAAAATCTGCATGCTCTCTCTTTTTGCAATAAAGTCTACTGCATGCTCTCGTTTTAATAACATCTGCATGCTCTGTCCTTTCAATTTTTAAAAAATCGTCAGCTTCCTCCCTCAATTCCACAAAATCCACACCATGCTCTCTCGTTTTTAAATTGAAAGCTCCAAGTACAAAATGTAAAACCAAAGATCCTACAGCTCTTTGAGCAAAACCCTCCTTCGAAAACCTATGCAATCCTGTGATATTCTCTGCCCCCCTCCCCTCGATAAAAGAGAAGCATTTGGATTATAAAAGCCCCCCCCCCCCAACTAACCAAACCACACACGTTCAAGCGAACATATTTTTTATTTCGTTTTCTTTACCTTCCGAGAGCCTGTTTCGCCATTTGAATCAGATACACCAGAGATAAGATTCTTTCCAGAGAGGGGAGGGGAGGTCAGAGCTTTGCAAATTTAAACGAATGCACAATGATTCTGGGATTCACAGGATTGAAATTTTTTTTTTGCAAACGCAAGAGGCCTTAATTTGCAAAAGAAAAAAAGAGAGGGGAAGAGAGAGAGAGAGACACACACACACACACACAGTGAGAGAGGATGTGGCGGGCGTGTGGAGGAGGAAGGGGTTTTAGCTCCTTGGTGCTTAGTCAGTGCCAGCACAAGGCCTGACTTGCAACCAACCACCTCTCCTTCTCCTCTCTTTCTCCCTCTCTCTCTCTCATATACACCATCTACACACACAGGAAAATATATGAAACCACCCACCTTGGAGAGAGAGGAAAAAACACGAGGGGTCGGGTCAAAAAGGACACGTTTTCCCCCTTTTTTCAACGAAAAAACAAAGGGGAGGGGAAGGGAAGGGAGGAAAAGGTCAGATTGTGGCCAGAAGTTTGAACCCACCCCACAGGCACACACGGAGGGAGGGAGGGGAGAGGGAGAGAGGAGGGAGGGAGGGGAGAGAGGAGGGAGGGAGGGGAGAGAGGAGGAGGGAGGGGAGAGGGAGAGAGGAGGGAGAGAGGGGGAGGGGAGGAGAGAAGGGAGAGGAGAGAGGAGGTAGTGAAGGGGAGAAGAGAGAGGGAGGGGAGAAGAGGAAGGAGAAAGGAGGGAGAGATGGGAGGGGAGAGAGGGGAGGGGAGAGAGGAGAAGGGAGGGGAGAGAGAGAAGGGAGGGGGAGGAGAGGGGGGGAGATAGACGGAAGGGGGGAGAGTTGGAAGGAAGGAAAGAGGAGGGAGGGGAGTGGAGTGGGAGGGAGAGAGAGATGAGAGGAGGGAGGAGAGAGAGAGGAGGGGAGAGGAGAGAGAGGACGGGATGAGAGAGAGAGAGAGAGGAGGGAGAGAGAGGGAAGGGGGAGGGTGGGGGGAGGAGCCGAGACGGAGGAGGGGAGAGAAAACAAATCATAAAAGGCGGCCTCCCTCCCTCCACACACACACCACAGTGAAATATAATTCAACACAAGTATTTGCTCCTTCCCCAAGCGGCTGTTTGAAAGCCAGAGAGAGGCGAGGGAGAGAATGAGAGGGGCGGGGGGTTTATGGTGATAAATTTTGAAACAAATTAAACCGGGGATTTTTTTTTTTTTTGCTCTCGTCTTCCCTCACGTGTTTTATTCTCCCATCTTTCACTCCCTGCACATTTGTGTTCCCTCCTGGGTGTGAGTGTGTGTGGCAGGCAGGGGGGAGGAGAGGGGGAGGGGAGGAGAGGGGGAGGGGAGAGAGGGGGAGGGGAGAGAGGGAGGGGGGGGGAGAGAGAGGCGGGGGGGAGAAGATGAGAGGGGGGAGGAAGATGAGGGGGGGGAGGAAGATGAGGGGGGGGGGGAGATGGGGAGGGAGGAAGTGAGAGGGGGGTGGTAGGGAGTGGGAGAGGGAGGAGGTGAGAGGGGGAGGGAAGAGGGGGGAAGGGGTGGGAGAGGAGGGGGGAGGGAGGGGGAGAAGAGGAAGAGGGGAGAAGAGGTAGAAGGGGAGAAGAGGGGGAGGGGAGAAGAGGAGAGGGGGGGATATGGGGGAGGGGGATATGGGGAGGGGAGTGGGGTGAAGGGGGGAGTGGAGAGAAAGAGGATAAGGGGAGGGGAGGGGGATGAGGGAAGAGATAGAGTGAATGAGAATAAGGGGAGAGGGAGTGGGGGTTAAGGAAATGTGTGAGGGGAGAGAGGGAGATGGAGAATATGGGAAGTGTGTGAGGGGCGAAAGAAAGAAAAATCAAGATAGAGGATGAGGGGTAGATAAAATGCTGGAGTACCTCAGCTGGACAGGCAGCATCTCTGGAGAGAAGGAATGGGGAGAAGGGGAGTGTGTGAGCAGAGATATAGAGAGGATGAAGGAAGTGTGTGAGGGGAGAGGTAGAGAGAGGATAAGGGGAGTGTGAAAGAGGAGAGAGGATTAGGAGGAGATAAGGGGGGAGATAGAGGATTAGGGGAGAGAGGGGGGAATGGAGGGAGTGCGTGAAGGGAGGGAGGGAGAGGGGGATGGGGGGGGTGTGTGAAGGGAGGAAGGTAGAGAGAGGGGGATGGAGGGAGTGTGTAAGGGGAGAGGAGAGGGGGATGGAGGGAGTGTGTAAGGGGAGGGGGGGTGGAGGGAGTGTGTGAGGGGATGGAGGGAGTGTGTGAGGGAAGAGAGGAAGGTGGGAGAGTGAGGGAGTGTGTGATGGGAGTAGGAGTGTGTAAGGGGAGAGGGAGAGGGGGATGGAGAAAAAGTGTAAGGGGAGAGGGAGAGGGGGATGGAGAGAATGTGTGAAGGGAGAGAGGGAGGGGGTGAGGGGAGGGAGGGAAGAGGGAAGGAGAGGGGGGGAGAGAGAGGGAAGGAGAGAATGTGTGAAGGGAGGGAGGGAAGGAGGGAAGGAAGGAGAGAGGGGGAAGGAGAGAATGTGTGAAGGGAAGGGGTGAGGGGAGGGAGGGAAGGAGAGGGAGAGAGGGAGATGGAGGGAAGGAGAGAGGGAGAGAGAGAGAGAAGGAGAGAATGTGTGAAAGGAGGGAAGGAATGAGAGGGGGAAGGAGAGAATGTGTGAAGGGAAGGGGTGAGGGGAGGGAGGGAAGGAGAGGGGGAGAGAGAGAGGGAGATGGAGGGAAGGAGAGAGGGAGAGAGAGATGGAAGGAGAGAATGTGTGAAGGGAGGGAAGGAGGGAAGGAATGAGAGGGGGAAGGAGAGAATGTGTGAAGGGAGGGAAGGAAGGAGAGGGGGAGAGAGAGAGGGGGAAGGAGAGAATATGTGAAGGGAGGGAGGGGGTGAAGGGAGGGAGGGAAGGAGAGGGGGAGAGAGAGAGAGGGAGATGGAGGGAAGGAGAGAGGGAGAGGGATGGAGGGAAGGAGAGAGGGAGGGGGTGAGGGGAGGGAGGGAAGAGGGAAGGAGAGGGAGAGAGAGGGAGAGGGATGGAGGGAAGGAGAGAATGTGTAAAGGGAGGGGGGGAAAATCCTCTCACCTGAACGACGTCGGCCATGTTCCCGCCGCAGTGCCCGGATGACGGCGGGCGGAGAGGACGTCAGCGCGCCGGGCGTAGCGTGCGTCGGGACGTCAGCGCGCCGGGCGTTGAGGACGTCAGCGCGCCGGGCGTGGGGGTGGTGGCGTCACGACGCCGGGCGGCAGGAGGGGGACGTCAGGCGTGAATGGGCGGATCAAGATGCTCCACTCCGACGTAAACCAACGCACTGAGGTGTAGTACGCAACGGAGCGTCACGGCCGCCATTTGTCAATGCAAAACGCGCCTCTCGGGCCGCCATTTGTCAATGCAAAACGCGCCTCCCGGGGCGCCATTTGTCAATGCAAAACGCGCCTCCCGCTGTGTAATCACCTTTGGTGTAATCAGTGTTCGAGGGAACAGTGTTTGATACTGCTCCTCTTTCACCTCACATATTTTAGTTTATTTTAATGCAAATGTTTTCCCCCATTTCCCTCCCATCTTTCCTCCTTTGCATAGTTTCCCTTGCATTGTGTTGTGCAGCTTAACACACACTGCACAAAATTAAATGTAACTTATATATATGTTTATATGAATGTATGTTTGTGTGTGGTGGAGGCAAGTTAGAGATAAATACATTTCCTTCTCATGGATCAGAAGCAACTTTGATTTAAAGCATCAACTATTACTCTCTATTTTATTTGTCAGATACATAGATACATAGAAAATAGGTGCAGGAGTAGGCCATTCGGCCCTTCGAGCCTGCACCGCCATTCAATATGATCATGGCTGATCATCCAACTCAGTATACCGTACCTACCTTCTCTCCATACCCCCTGATCCCTTTAGCCACAAGGGCCACATCTAACTCCCTCTTAAATATAGCCAATGAACTGTGGCCTCAACTACCTTCTGTGGCAGAGAATTCCACAGATTCACCACTCTCTGTGTGAAAAATGTTTTCCTCATCTCGGTCCTAAAAGATTTCCCCCTTTTCCTTAAACTGTGACCCCTTGTTCTGGACTTCCCCAACATCGGGAACAATCTTCCTGCATCTAGCCTGTCCAACCCCTTAAGAATTTTGTAAGTTTCTATAAGATCCCCCCTCAATCTCCCCCCTCCCTTCACACATTCTATTGCTTTAACAGACACTGTGCACAAAATTAAATGATTCAGATTTAAACTTTATTGTCATTGTGCAGTGTACAGTACAGAGACAACGAAATGCAGTTAGCATCTCCCTAGAAGAGCGACATAAATATGAGCAATAAATAAATCTATTTACGTGCATACAGTCATAGTATTTTTTCCTGGTGGGAGGAGTGTCCGGGGGGGGGGGGTTGATTGGCAGTCACCGAGGTACAGTGTTGAGTAGTGTAACAGCCGCAGGGAAGAAGCTGTTCCTGGACCTGCTGGTCCGGCAACGGAGAGACCTGTAGCGCCTCCCGGATGGTAGGAGGGTAAACAGTCTGTGGTTGGGGTGAGAGCAGACCTTGGCGATGTAACATATATATGTATTTATATGAATGTACTAGACCAAGTGCAGACCCGTTGGGTCTGTTCCCCCAACATGCGGTTGTGGGGGGGGAGGCGGCATGCAACATCACACACACTATCTCCCCCCCCCCCCCCCCCCCCCCACGCACTCACTCCATTTTGGTGGCAAAAACAGGAAAGCAGACTATTATCTAAATGGTGGCCGACTAGGAAAAGGGGAGATGCAGCGAGACCTGGGTGTCATGGTACACCAGTCATTGAAAGTAGGCATGCAGGTGCAGCAGGCAGTGAAGAAAGCGAATGGTATGTTAGCTTTCATAGCAAAAGGGTTTGAGTATAGGAGCAGGGAGGTTCTACTGCAGTTGTACAGGGTCTTGGTGAGACCACACCTGGAGTATTGCGTACAGTTTTGGTCTCCAAATCTGAGGAAGGACATTATTGCCATAGAGGGAGTGCAGAGAAGGTTCACCAGACTGATTCCTGGGATGTCAGGACTGTCTTATGAAGAAAGACTGGATAGACTTGGTTTATACTCTCTAGAATTTAGGAGATTGAGAGGGGATCTTATAGAAACTTACAAAATTCTTAAGGGGTTGGACAGGCTAGATGCAGGAAGATTGCTCCCGATGTTGGGGAAGTCCAGAACAAGGGGTCACAGCTTAAGGATAAGGGGGAAATCCTTTAAAACCGAGATGAGAAGAACTTTTTTCACACACAGAGTGGTGAATCTCTGGAACTCTCTGCCACAGAAGGTAGTCGAGGCCAGTTCCGAGGGGGAGGGGGGGAAGGGGGGGGGAGGAGAGAGGGGGAGGGCGGGAGAGAAGGGGGGAGAGGGGGAGAGAGGGTGTGCTGAGAGGGGGGGTGAGGCTTGAGGGGACGGGGAGAGGTGGGGAGCAGGGAGGGGGAGGGAGGGTGGAGGGAAGGGGATAGGGGTTGTGTGTGGAGGGGAGGGGGTTTAGGGGAGGGATGGTGGAGGAGGGGATGGAGTGGAGGAGGGGGAGGAAAAAGAGGGGAGAGAGAGGGGAGAGAGGAGAGGGGGTGAGAGGAGAGGGGTGGAGAGGGAGTGGAGAGAGAGAGAGGGGAGAGAGAGGGGGAGGAGAGAGGGGGAGGAGAGAGGGGGGAGGGGGAGAGAGATGGGGAGGAGCGATGGGGAGGAGAGGTGGGGGGAGAGGAGAGGGGGGGGGAGAGGAGAGAGAGCGGGAGGAGAGATGGGGGGAGAGGAGAGGGGGAGTAGAGAGGGGGGGAGAGAGAGGGTGTGCTGAGAGGGTGGGGTGAGGTGAGGGGGAGAGGTGGGGAGCAGGGAGGGTGGAGGGAAGGGGGGTATGGGGTGTGTGGAGGGGAGGGGGGTTTAGGGGTGGGGCAGTGGATGAGGGGGAGAAAAAGAGGGGAGCGAGAGAGAGAGAGGGGGGGGAGGAGAGGGAGAGAGGAGAGGGGGGGGAGAGGAAGAGGAGAGGGGGGGGGAAGAGGAGAGGGGGGAGTAAGGGGGTGTGCTGAGAGGGTGGTGAGGTGAGGGGAGGGGGAGGAGAGGAGGAGGGGGAGGGAAGAGGAGAGGAGGGGAGAGAGAGAGTGCCTTTTTATTTCAACCCAAACAACCATTTGCAGGCAGTGCTTTTTTACTTTAACCATATTTTCATTTTCAAACCACATTAAGGGTACTTACTCATAGTTGTGTGGACATTTGTTCAGTTTTATTCACAGCTCAGAGAAACGTGACCCTCTGCCTTCCTCCAGCTTGCAGACTAATTGAGACACACCACTTCCTGGTTTTATAGTCCCTCCCCCCTGCCGCCAGCAGGGGCAGCAGAGAGAATGGGGAATTTTGTAAAATCATTAATATCTCTGTCATATTTCATCGACGGGAAAAATCCTCGGCACACATGCGGCGGAGGGGGACTCTGAGCAAGGTGGCCAAAAATGACGGCCGTAGGTGGCGGCGTTCTCTCGGAAATCGCAGCACAGATGGCCAAAACCGGACAAGAACAGAGTTTTAGTAATATAGATGTTTGTGTGTGAGAGGCAAGTTAGAGATAAATACATTTCCTTCTCATGGATCAGAAGCAACTTTGATTTAAAGCATCAACTATTACTCTCTATCTTATTTATCAGATGATGTACATAAACCATAAAGGCAATTATATATATAATTATACACATATAAATATATGCATATATATATATATATATTTACAAAGCTGCACACAAAAATAAGACCTTGGACAAGCACTTTATTGGGTTCATGACTAACATAGTTTTAACAACAAATATAAGAAAAGATAGCACATTGATGACAAGTTTCCGAAATTGGCATCAGAATACACAAATACATTTTGTGTAACGGTTGTCGTGTGGTGTCCACCAGAGACCTGGTTGGCACAGGAAGTGCACATATTTCTTATTCCTTTCTATGTTGATGAATACCACATGGAACAATAAAATTGCAAACACCATTTCCACTTCATTCACCTGATCATGTAGTGGAATGCTGCATCCATCTGAGTGGACACCGCATGTGATCTAAACAGTGAATTACCTTGTGGATCTGAGTGACATAGATGGCCGATGAGACGGTGTGTTGCCAAATTGAAGATTGGCTCAGTTTTAGTTTTGATGACCAATTCATGAAAAAAACTATGTGATATAGATGTATATATACACACACACATATATATTTCTCGTTTCTTTCTTGTGATTTCCTCTAATTTGTTTAGCAACCTTTTTCTTTCAATCTGTGTATATATATACATAGTAAACACTGCCCAGTCCATCATCGGCTCTGACCTTCCTTCCATCGAGGGGATTTATCGCAGTCGCTGCCTCAAAAAGGCTGGCAGTATCATCAAAGACCCACACCATCCTGGCCACACACTCATCTCCCTGCTACCTTCAGGTAGAAGGTACAGGAGTCTGAAGACTGCAACAACCAGGTTCAGGAATAGCTACTTCCACACAGCCATCAGGCTATTAAACCTGGCTCGGACAAAACTCTGATTATTAATAACCACTTTCTGCTATTTGCACTTTATCAGTTTATTTATTCATGTGTGTATATATTTATATCAGGGTATATGGACACATTTATCTGTCTTGTAGTAAATGCCTACTATTTTCTGTGTGCTTAAGCAAAGCAAGAATTCATTGTTCTATACAGGGACACATGACAATAAACTCACTTGAACTTGAACTTGATATTATAATACAATATATATATATATGTGTGTGTGTGTATGTATATACATATATATATACACATTTTTTTTGACATGGATTTTTTAAATGTGAATGTCTCATAACGATATATTTGTGGGTCAGCCGTATATTGCACCAACCCCCACAATTCCAAATACCTCTAAATTGAACTTCATAAACAAGGAAAACACTTTTTATTTCCGTCATTTATGGCAATATTTACATAATTCACATCATTTTGTGCGCGACATATACAGGGGGTTGCAGTGTTTTGAAAGTGATGTAAAATTCAACATATTTCAGACAATGATAGCCCCACCCCTTGCTTACCCCAAAGAACAAAATTCCCAACTTATATACAGTAATAAATAAATCGTCATTTGCACAATTTTGTGTGGGTAACGGGAGGTTCTCATTCTTCCTCTTGAGTAACCTGCGTTGGGAAAACAGAGACGTTTCGTCGTGTTCGGGATGTCAAATAGCGTTAGAACTGCATTGCAATTTAGCCTGTTATTAATCTGCCTGTTGGAAAACTGGTCAAATTCAGTGTTCAGAACAAAGACGGCAGGTGGTTGAAAAGTCGGTGAAGGAGATCTTGTCGACGATTATTCTGGACCCGCTGTCGACATCTGAAATTACAGAAAATCTCATATAGGATTAACTAAGAAGAAAAAAAATGATTATAACTACATATCTGCAGAATGGATATATCACTTACGTGCAATTGTTTTCAGTTGTGGGGAGAGACCTGTATATTGAAAATGCACCTTGCCACTAATATGTCAATTTACCTTCAATGTAGAAGAGCTTATTTAAATCTTCTGACATAGACCATTTAAGTATTTTCTTTCTATCCTCTTTTGGACCTAAGACACTAGCAGGGCTGCCAACTCTCAGGCAGAGAGAGAGAGGGGAGAGGAAGAGAGAGAAAGGCAGACGGGGCAGAGACAGACAGAGAGGGAGAGAGAGAGAGAGAAAGGCAGATAGGGCAGACAGAGAGAGAGCATCCGGGAGATCCCGGATTAATATCCCAAATCTTCTTACCCCGAGGCTGCAGGGGTGCCAACTCCACGGGGACTACAAGGAAACTTCTCACCATCATGTTTTCAAGGGCAGTTAGAAGCAGGTCACACAAACTTCGCATGTAATAATAAATTGAATTGTATTGTATTGTATTGTATGGCCATTGGTGGGAGGTCCTCTGGAACGTGGCTGGAAGAGAGGATGAAAGAAGATTCAAGAATTGTCATGTGTCCCAGATAGGACAATGAAATTCTTGCTTTGCTTCACCACAACAGAATATAGTAGGCATAAATAAATACAGAACAGATCAGTGTGTCCATATACTAATGAATATATATATACACACATAAATAATCAGATAAAGTGCAATGGGCTATTAATGATCAGAGTTTTGTTTGAGTTGAGTTTAATAGCCTGATGGCTGTGGGGAAGTGGCTATTCCTGAACCTGGATGTTGCAGATTTCAGGCTCCTGTACCTTCTACCTGAAGGCAGCGGGGAGATGAGTGTATGGCCAGGATGGTGTGGATCCTTGATGATGCTGGCAGCCTTTTTG
This sequence comes from Amblyraja radiata, assembly GCF_010909765.2. Taxonomy (NCBI): domain Eukaryota; kingdom Metazoa; phylum Chordata; class Chondrichthyes; order Rajiformes; family Rajidae; genus Amblyraja; species Amblyraja radiata. The sequence goes on from NW_022630094.1 coordinate 1,211,765, forward strand.
AGGCAGCGACTGCGATAGATCCCCTCGATGGTAGGGAGGTCCAGAGCCGATGATGGACTGGGCAGTATTTACGACTTTTTGCAGTCTTTTCCGCTCCTGGACGCTCAAGTTGCCGAACCAGGCCACGATGCAACCGGTCAGCATGCTCCCTACTGTGCACCTGTAGAAGTTCGAAAGAGTCCTCCTTGACCTTCAATGTAGAAGAGCTTATTTAAATCTTTCTGTAATCTTCTCAGCAAGTAGAGGCGCTGATGTGCTTTCTTTATAATTGCATCCGTGTTCTCGGACCAGGAGCGATCTTCAGGAGAGAGGGTGAATGAGGAAGAGAGGATGAAGGAAGAGAGGATGGACAAGAGGATGAAGGAGGAAGAGGGGGAGGGAAGAAAAGAGGAAGGAGGAAGAGAGGAGGATGAAAGAAGAGGAGTTAGAAGCAGGCCCCACAAACTTTGTGAGGCCATTGGCGGGAGGTTCTCTGGAACGTGGCGCTCCTTGCTGGCTTCCCTCTCATTCCTGCAGGACTGCCCATGGCGTGGGATATTTTGAAAGCCGCCCATGGTAGAAAGGCTCGCTTGCAAGGTAATTCATGCATTGATATATGTGACATCACAAACATCAGACACATCACAGTGTGGGCACCACCACACACAATTGTTCGACGGCAGCAGCATGTTATGAAAGAAAAGATTGTCGGCAAAGAGTATTAAGCCCTCCCCTCTTCCTCCTCCCGGAAAGGAAGCCCGTGCGGGGAGTAAAATCTTCAACATCGGCGGAGCGGGTCCATGATTGAAACGCTGCCTATCCTGAATGCTCTTTGAGTGCCAGGGTCTTGGAATACAGTGGGGCCTGGATTAACCCAACAGCCACGTGGTGGACATTGCAAAGAGACCAGCGAATGGAACTTGGAGAAACAAGGTTTGGCCACGCTTGAGCCATGCACCTGAGGGCTTCTTGAGATCACGGACATTCAGCGAAGTCAACCAATCCATACACGTTTGGAAGAGCTGGGTGGATTTTGCTCTGAGACCTCTCAAAGCCCAGGCAGTGTTGGACACAGTTGGTAGTAAATCTTGACGTTGTGAACGGTAAAATGTCGCGGCCGCAACGAGGCGAGGATGAGGACTTGATGAGGAAAAGGCGGCGGGTAGAATTGAAGAAGAGGCACGGGGAGGAAGACAGGGCGTGGCAGGTGGAGAAGGCACGATGGAGGCAGGAGGATGAGGAGGAGGAGGAAGATGAGCCGTACGACGTGGAGGGCGAGGAGATCGATGACGCGCTGGACGGAGAGAGGGCGCTCCCGTTGGAGAGCGAGGACGAGGAAGAAGACGAGGCCATGTCTGAGTCCGACGAGGAGAGGGATGAAGACCAGGGGGACGATGAAAACGAGAAGATGGATGAGGTGGAGAAGACGGAGGCGGAAAGGAAGGAAGCTGAAGATGACAGGGAGGAGGAAGAGGAAACTGAGGTGGAAAGACAGGAGCTGGAGGCCGGAGATGGTGGACGGGGAGACGAGGAAACACCACCAGGGGAAGAGGAAGAAGAGGGAAAGGAAGAGGAAAATCAAGAGATGAATAAAACGGAAAAGGAGAATGAAGAGACAAATGAAATGGAGGTCAGAGAGACGCAAAAGGAAGGAGAGGAACCTGAAGAACAAAACAAAATGGAAGAGGGGAGGGAGATACAGAAGGAAATGGAAAAGGAAGTGGAAGAGACGGACAAAATGGAAGCGGGGACGGAGATACAGAAGGAAATGGAACAGGAAGAGGAAGAGACGGACAAAATGGAAGCGGGGACGGAGATACAGAAGGAAATGGAACAGGAAGAGGAAGAGACGGACAAAATGGAAGCGGGGAGGGAAATACAGAAGGAAATGGAACCGGAAGAGGAAGTGACGGACAAAATGGAAGCAGGGAGGGAAATACAGAAGGAAGTGGAAAAGGAAGAGGAAGAGGAAGACAAAATGGAAGCGGAGAGGGAAATACAGAAGGAAGTGGAAAAGGAAGAGGAAGAGACGGACAAAATGGAAGCGGGGATGGAGATACAGAAGGAAGTGGAAAAGGAAGAGGAAGAGACGGACAAAATGGAAGCGGGGATGGAGATACAGAAGGAAGTGGAAAAGGAAGAGGAAGAGACGGACAAAATGGAAGCGGGGAGGGAGATACAGAAGGAAATGGAAAAAGAAGAGGAAGAGGAAGACAAAATGGAAGCGGGGAAGGAAATACAGAAGGAAGTGGAACAGGAAGAGGAAGAGATAGACAAAATGGAAGCGGGGAGGGAGATACAGAAGGAAATGGAAAAAGAAGAGGAAGAGGAAGACAAAATGGAAGCGGGGAAGGAAATACAGAAGGAAGTGGAACAGGAAGAGGAAGAGATAGACAAAATGGAAGCGGGGAGGGAGATACAGAAGGAAGTGGAAAAGGAAGAGGAAAAGACAGACAAAATGGAAGCGGGGAGGGAGATACAGAAGGAAATGGAACAGGAAGAGATGGACAAAATGGAAGCAGGGAGGGTGATACAGAAGGAAGTGGAACAGGAAGAGGAAGAGATAGATAAAATGGAAGCAGGGGGGGAGATACAGAAGGAAGTAGAACAGGAAGAGGAAGAGGCGGACAACATGGAAGCCGGGAGGGAAATGCGGAAGGAAATGGATCAGGAAGAGGAAGAGACAGCCAAACTAGAAGGTGAAGGAAACAAGGACGAGGAGAGGAGAGAAGAGGAGAAATTTGAGCAAAAGAGTCAGGACGAGGAAGGTGAAATGAAAATGGATGAAGAGGTGAGCAAACTGGAAGGAGAATCGATGGGGGTTGGAAAGGAGGGGGTGGAGGAAGAGCCGAGAGAAGATACCGAAGAGAAGGTTAATGGGGAAATACGGAGGGACGGAGAAGAGGGAGATGAGGGGGTGAGAAATGAGGAAGAAGGAGGAATGGAGGCAGAGAGGAAGGAGGAAGTGGACGAAAGGGCAAATCAAGTGGGGGAGGAGAGCAGTATGGCGGGAGCAAAGGAGGAAATGGAAGTTGACAAGGAAGTGTGCGATATCGTTTATGAGGTGGAGGAGCAGGAAGATGAAGAAGAGGAAGAAATTCTGGGACGTGGGGAGGTAGCTGAACCTCTCGAGCGAGCGGAAGGGGATAGCGAGAGAGAACAAGAGGATGGAGGAGGAATGAAGGGAGAGAAAGAGGAGGAAGAGAAGATGAAAGCGGAAAAGAGGAGGAATGAAGAAGAGAGGATGAAGGAAGGGAGGAGGAAAGAGGAAGAGAGGATGATGGAAGAGAGGATGAGGAAAGAGAGGATGATGGTGGAAGAGAGGGGGAAGGAGGAAGAGAGGAAAGAAGAAGTGATGAAGGAAGAGAGGATGGACGAGAGGATGGAGGAAGAGAGGATAAAGGAGGAAGAGAGGATAAAGGAGGAAGAGAGGATGAAGGAAGAGAGGATGATGGAGGAAGAGAGGAGGAAGGAGGAAGAGAGGAAAGAAGAAGTGATGAAGGAAGAGAGGATGGATGAGAGGATGGAGGAAGAGAGGATAAAGGAGGAAGAGAAGATAAAGGAAGAGAGGATGATGGTGGAAGAGAGGAAAGAAGAAGTGATGAAAGGAGAGAGGATGGACGAGAGGATGGAGGAAGAGAGGATAAAGGAGGAAGAGAGGATGAAGGAAGAGAGGATGAAGGAAGAGAGGAGGAAGGAAGCGAGGAGGAAGGAAGAGAGGATAAAGGAGGAAGAGAGGATGAAGGAAGAGAGGATGATGGTGGAAGAGAGGAAAGAAGAAGTGATGAAAGGAGAGAGGATGGACGAGAGGATGGAGGAAGAGAGGATAAAGGAGGAAGAGAAGATAAAGGAAGAGAGGATGAAGGAAGAGAGGATGAAGGAAGAGAGGAGGAAGGAAGAGAGGATGATGGAAGAAGAGAGGATGATGGTGGAAGAGAGGAAAGAAGAAGTGATGAAGGGAGAGAGGATGGAAGAGAGGATGAAGGAAGAGAGGATAAAGGAGGAAGAGAGGATAAAGGAGGAAGAGAGGATAAAGGAGGAAGAGAGGATAAAGGAGGAAGAGAGGATGAAGGAAGAGAGGATGAAGGAAGAGAGGATAAAGGAGGAAGAGAGGATGAAGGAAGAGAGGATAAAGGAGGAAGAGAGGATGAAGGAAGAGAGGATGAAGGAAGAGAGGATGAAGGAGGAAGAGAGGATAAAGGAGGAAGAGAGGATGAGAGAGGAGTGCGAGGAAGAGAAAACAGGGGAGGAAGACGGAAGGAAAGAGGGGAGAGAAAAAGTGGAGGAGAGAATGAGAGAGGAGGAAAGGATAGGGGGAGAGTGGGGGAGAGGAGAGGGGAGGGGAGGGGAAATGGAAGAGGTGAAAATGACAGAGGAAGAGAGGGTGGAGCAAATGAAAGAGGAAAGGAGTGAAGGGGATGAGTGGACGAAGGAAAGAGAGGCGATGGAGGGCTTGGAGATGAAGGAGGCTTTGGGGATGAGTGGGGAACGAGACTGGTTCAGGGGAGGCCAAGGTGAAGAGTTGGGCGAGCAGGAGGTGGGCAAGGCAGAAGGGGTGGACAAGATCGTTAACCTGATGTGCAACGCCATGAGCCAAATGGTGGAGAAATTTATGGAGCGCCTTGCGGAGACTGAGAGCCAGAAAGCCTCCAGGAAGGACCAGGCGGTGGAGGACATTGGCCAGGCTGTGCAGTGCATGGCGCGGAAGGTGGACCGGATCACCGAGGCGGTGGGAAAGGTGGACGTGGTGGTGAAGGGCATGATCACCAAAATGGACCATTGGCCGGAGAAGGGGAGGGAGGGGCAGGCCAAGAAGAGTGCCGCCAAGCGGCCGCGCTCCCATCTGACCCCGTCGGCCAGGCCTGAAGCCGCCCAGACGCCGCCCTCCACCTGCCTGGTGCGCACCTACGTGCAGAGGAGGGGGAAGTGCCCGCGGCCGCACATCGCCACTCTGCACAAGTGCTGCTCGGTGCGCAAGAGCAAAGAGCGGCCCTTGTCCAGGCCCGAGCTGGAGGCCTTCTTCGAGCTCTTCAGGCTCTTCTCCGACCCGCCGGACCACGAGGCCGTCAACGCCCACAGCCTGTGCGTGGGGCTGCGGGCGGTGGGGATGGAGGTCCCTGAGGCCCGGCTCCTCGAGCTGCTGAAGTTTCTCGACGCCGATGGCAACGGGGAGGTGTGCTTCAACGACTTTGTGGACTTTGTGACCAACGCCCGCTTCTTCCTGCACTACTTCGCCCAGCTGCCCGAGTCGGAGTCCTGCGGCTCCCCGGGGACGCGCAAGGGCCCGCTGAAGGACACCGTGTTCTACAAGGTCCTGGCGGAGATCCTGCACCTCGGCGAGCTCTCGTCCGAGTCCACCAAGCACATCATCAAGTACTACTACCTCAAGAGGAAAGGGGTCAATATGAAAGAGCAGAAGGAGAAGAAAGCCAGCGGGGACGTCAGGGCACCCACTTTCATGGGCGTCAACTTTCAACGCCTGGTTCAATACGTTGACATCCTCGAACCCCATGACGGTAACACCGACGGACCTCTGAGCCGGGAGCAAGTGGAGGCCTTCAAGGAGTATCACGACGTCTTCGACCAGAACAAGAAAGGCCACATTGACAGCATCTCGCTGCTGAGGATCATGAAGTCCCTCTACATTTACAGGAGGAACCCTCTGGTCCCAATCCCCATGCAGTTCCTGGCGGTGAACAAAGGCAACGAGGTGACGTTCCAGGACTTCTTGGACATCATGACCAACACGGACACCTTTTGCCAGTTTCTGGCCGGGGAGGAGGACGGCGTTTGTGAGCAGCGCACAACGCAGGAGGCCTTCACCATGGACGCGTTGTTCTTCGACGCCATCGCCCGGAGCATCCACCAGTCGACGCTCGATGCCAAGGCGAGCGAGACCATCGTGAGCTACTACCACCAGGTGTTCAAGGACTCCATGCTCCAGTACCGGGAGCTGACCAGGAAGGGGCCGGAGGCTACCAAGGCTCTGCCCTACCTAACCGCCGTTAAGACGTGGAGCCAGGCCTCGAGCCGCACCACTGCCTCCCACGGCAGCAGGGTGTACTCCAAGGGTAACGTCCCCTCAGCCCCGAGCACAGCGGCCAAGAGGCAGCGGCGGCAGGCCAAGCCCGACCACCGGGTGGTGACCTACGAGCGCCGCTTCCACAAGGCGTTCCAGAACCCCGCCTTCAACGCCATCTTCAACGAGTACTCGTGGACCTGGAGGACGGAGGATACGGAACGCAACAGGAGGCTGGAGGAGCTGAAGAAAGGGAAGAATCGGAACCCCACGGTCAAGTGAACGCTCGGAAGGTGGGGAGGGATTGAGACGAGAGGGATGGAGAGCACAGGGAAGTTTTCCCGTTATCTACTTATACTCAACTGTACCTGACAGTACCAGCACAAAATAAATAGCTAACATGCACAAACTGTGAAATGCCCGCAATGTAGTGTAGACCTCGTTATTTTTGCTCGGACGGGGAATTAGGCCATTCAGCCCCTTGAGCAATCCCGGCCCTGCTCCACCCATTCATAGAAACATAGAAAACACAGTGTAGGAGTAGGCCACAGTTTAATAATAAGAAGTAGGCCATTTGGCCCTTCGAGCCAGCACAGCCATTCACTGTGATCATGGCTGATCATCCAAAATCAGTTCCCCGTTCCTGTTTTTTCCCCCATAATCTCCCGATTCCCTTAGCCCCAAGAACTAAATCTAACTCTCTCTTGAAAACCTCCAGTGAATTGGCCTCCACTGCCTTCTGAGACAGAGAAATCCACAGATTCACAACTCTCTGGGTGAAACAGTTTTTCCTCGTCTCAGTCCTAAATGGCCTACCCCTTATTATCGACAAAAGAAAATAGGTGCAGGAGTAGGCCATTTGGCCCTTTGAGCCAGCACCGCCATTCACTGTGATCATGGCTGATCGTCCCCAATCAATAACCCGTGCCTGCCTTCTCCCCATATCCCTTGACTCCACTAGCCCCTAGAGCTCTATCTAACACTCTCTTAAATCCATCCAGTGACTTGGCCTCCACTGCCCTCTTGTGGCAGGGAATTCCACAAATTCACAACTCTCTGGGTGAAAAAGTTTTTTCTCACCTCAGTCTTAAATCCCCTTTATTCTAAGACTGTGGCCCCTGGTTCTGGACTCGCCCAACACCGGGAACATGTTTCCTGCCGTTAGCGTGTCCAAACCATTAATTATCTGATATGTTTCAATAAGATCCCCTATCCTTCTAAACTCCAGAGTGTACAAGCCCAGCTGCTCCATTCTCTCAGCATATCAGTCCCGCCATCCCGGGAATTAACCTTGTAAACCTACACTGCACTCCCTCAATAGCAAGAATGTCCTTCCTCAAATTAGGGGACCAAAACGGCACACAATACTCCAGGTGTGGCCTCACTAGGGCTCTGTACAACTGCAGAAGGACCTCTTTACTCCGATCCTTCTAAACTCCAGAGTGTACAAGCCCAGCCACTCCATTCTCCGAGTCCTCACCGAACAGCGATCCCTGGCACACCAACACTACAACACACACACTCATCATCATCGCCGGTCACTCGAAAGAGAGTGAGGGAGTGCAGCGTAGGTTCACAAGGATAATTCCCGGGATGGCGGGACTGTCATATGTTGATAGAATGGAGCGGCTGGGCTTGTATACATTGGAATTTAGAAGGATGAGAGGGTTTCTTATTGAACCATGTAAGATTGTTAAGGGTTTGGACATGCTAGAGGCAGAAAAGGCTTTGGATAGACACATTGGAAGAGGGATACAGGAAGATGAGATCAGTTTAACATGGTATCATGTCCCATGTACAGCACAAAAATAAGGTCTTCATCTTCACTTGCATCCCATATGCCTGCAAATGGCCCACACCACTCTAAACCCTTCCTAATCAGTTCAGTTCAACTGTAGGGAGGAACTGCAGGTAGGAGGATGTTGCCAGGGCTAGAGGGTGTGAGCTACAGGGAGAGGTTGAGTAGGCTGGGTCTCTATTCCATGGAGCGCAGGAGGATGAGTGCAATCTTCTAGAAGTGTACAAAATCATGAGAGGAATAGATCGGGCAGAGTCTCTTGCCCAGAGTAGGGGAATCGAGGACCAGAGGACACAGGTTCAAGGTGAAGGGGAAAAGATTTAATAGGAATGTGAGGGGTAACTTTTCCACACAGAGGGTGGTGAGTGTATGGAACCATCTGCCGGAGGAGGTAGTTGAGACAGGGACTATCCCAATGTTTAAGAAACAATTAGACAGGTAGATGGATTGGACAGGTTTGGAGGGATATGGGCCAAAAACGCGGGGAGGTGGGACTAGTGTAGCTGGGACGTTGTCCGGTGTGGGCAAGTTGGGCCAAAGGGCCTGTTTCCACACTGTATCACTCTATCCATATACTGTATCTGGAGACACAAGAAACTGCAAATGCTGGAATCTTGAATAAGCACAAAATGCTGTAGTTACTCAGAGGGACAGGCAGCATCTCTGGCGAGAAGGAATAGGTGCCGTTTCGGGTTGAGACCCTTCTTCAGACTCGGTGCTGGCACTCTTGTTGTTTAAAGTATATAAGGTATTCCTTATTCCCATTCTGCTGGGGGCAGTTGGGGTTAGAAACATAGAAAATAGGTGCAGGGATAGGCCATTCGGACCTTCGAACCAACAATGCCATTCAATATGATCATGGCTGATCATCCAAAATCAGTACCCCGTTCCTGCTTTCTCCCCATATCCCTTGATTCCCTTAGCCCTAAGAGTAATATCCAACTCTCTCTTGAATACATCCAGTGAATTGGCCTCCACTGCCTTCTGTGGCAGAGAATTCTCTGGGTGAGAAAGTTTCTCCTCATCTCAGTCCTAAATGGCCTACGCCTTTTTCTTAAACTGTGACCCCCCTGGTTCTGGACTCCCTCAACATGGGGACTTTTTTTCCTGCATCAAGCCTGTCCAATCCTTTAAGAATTTTATATGGGTAGACACGAAATGCTGGATGAGGCAGCCTCAGCGGGTTGAGGCAGCATCTCTGGATGAAAAAGTTTTTCATCTCAGTCCAAAATGGCCGACCCTTTATTGTCCCGTGCCACCCCCCCAGCTTACCTTGTAGTGGCGCTGGCTGCCCCCCATTCCGGGTGCCATCGCGAGAGAGGGTGGAGGGGAAGTGGGGGGTGGAAGGGATCGGGATCGGGAAAAACCGGGGACGGGGAGGGTGAAAGGAGGCGGTGGTGAACGGGGAATCGCAGCTGTTTGTGACTTGGCGAGCAGGCCCGGGGGGGAAAGCATCACTGCCTGAGGTCATAAAACAGGCCAGACATCACAGCAAGCAGACTGGCATCCCCCCTTAAAATAAAACCCACAGCTACAATGACAAAGTGTGGCAGCAAAATATGCTGCTTTGTTCCGTTGGAAAGAATCAGATTCAGGCTGAAAGGGCCTCATGTTGTTAAGGCGGGGGCTGGGACGGAGCTGTGTTTGCCATGTCAGCCACGAGCGGAACAGGACCTCGCGGGTCGACTAGACGGTGGCACTCGATATGAGACAGGGTGGGGGTGTGCTGAATGTGGTGAAGCGGGCGGCCAGGCAGCAGATTGGGGACTGATTCCCCTTGGGAAGCCAGGACCCTGCTTCCCAAAGGAAGGCCACTGTACGACCCCCGTGGTCACAGGTGGGCTGGGTTGGGGGGGGTGGGGGAGGGTGGGCGGGGGAGGTGCCCGTGGTAGGGAATCGACCGGATAAACGAGATGGAGGCGGGGGAGAAGCCGGCCGGCAGGGCGGACGGGCCAAGGGCCAACAGGGATGCTGTGGTGGGCCTCGGCAAGGTGATGGAGAAGGTGGTGGACCGGGTGATGGAGAAGATGATGGAGAGGGTGATGGACCGGATGGCGGAGAAGTGGCGGCTGGAGAACAAGGGGCGGATCGAGCAGGCGGTGGTGGAGACCATGAACGAGAACATCATCCGGCTGGCGGGCGAGGGGTGGCGGTCGGAGCAGGAGGCGGGCAAGCGGGTGGAGGAGCTGGTGGACAAGGTGGTGGAGGAGGTGGCCCTGCTGATCGACAAGATGATGCAGCAGGTGGAACAGAAGCTGGACAGGGTCCCCGGCAGGGTGGATCGGAAGCGCGACGAGGGGGGCGGGGAGGAGGAGGATGAGGAGGACGAGTCCTCATCGGATGGGTCGGTGTGCCAGATGCCCCCTCCCGGCCACATGCGCGGCGACGAGTACGAAGAGGAAGATGATGCGGAGGAAGACGACATTTTGGAAGAGCCCCCTCTTACTCCCAACCAGCGGGAGGCCTTTCATGAGATCTTCTTGCAGTTTTCCCAGAGCACCAACGAAGTTATTGACCTCTCCAGCCTGAGGACTACCTTGGCCGACATCGAGATTCCAATGGCCGAAGCGGAGATCTACAGCACCCTGGAGGCTCTCGATTCTGACGGGGACGGGGAAGCCACGTTTGAGGATTTTCTCAGGCTGGTGACCAGCACCCGCCTCTTCTTCCTCTTCTACAGGGAATTGCCGGACCGATGCGAAGGCTCAGTGCCCCAGACGGGAGCCGTCGACAACACAATCTTCTTCGAGATACTCTCCAGGTTCATCCAGACTCAGATGCTGTCCGAGGACACGACCCGAAAGATCATCAGGTATTACTACAGGAAGAAGAAAGGGGCCAGGTTGAAAAGCAAGAAGACAGACACCAAACAGAAGCATATTCTCCCACCACCCATGTTCCTTGGCCAGACCATCTACAGCTTGGCCACGTACGTAGACATCTTGGAGCCGGATGAGGAATATCAGGATCTTCCACTGAATCAGGAGCAGGGTCAAAGCCTTCCGGGAGATCTTCGACATGTTCTCCTTGGACAAGCAGAATTGCATCGACATCAACAGCCTGCTCGACGTGATGGCGGAGGTGCAGATCTACTTGAAGAACCCTCTGATCCCGAATGAGATGAAGTGTGTGGAAGTGAACTCGGGCAAGGAGGTCAGCTTCCAGGACTTCCTCACCATCATGACCGACACCGCACGTTCGGGCCAGTACCTGGCCCCACGAGTATGAGGAGTGCAAGAGCACAGTGGCGACTCCGGTGGTGATCTTCCAGGCCATCAACAAGCTGGTCAGCTCCCTCTCCTCTCGCGCCAAGACCAAGGGCGGGTGGCCGCGTACTACCGCAACAAGTTCATCGCCCGCCGCCCAGGGCTACGGAGAGGCGGCCGAGTCCGAGCAGGCCACCAGCCCCGAGACGGTAGCCGAGTCTGCCGAGGAGAAACCCATAAGCCCCAAGCCCGTTCCCCCAAGTGGCCAAGAAACCGCCCGGCCGCCCGCACCCGCCGAAGGAGTCCGGCCAAGTGCGCCAAGGATCGTCAAGAAGAGCCACAGCAAGAAGATCAAGGAGCCCCAGCTGCGCCGGAGGCAGCACATGCAAAGGAAGTTCCAGGCTGCCTTGAGGAACCCTGCCTTTCTCGAGGCCTTCAAAGCCTACTCGTGGACTTGGAAAGAGAAGCAGGCAAAGCAGAGGCAGGAAGGACTGCTGTGTGCCTGACCGTGACGTCCTGGACTCCTCGTCCCACCGGCCCTTCCACTCCACCCCAACCGCAGGTTTATTCTAGTTATTGATTTACGCTGAGGCAGATACACCTTCAAATGGACTTAACCTGAATTAAATCAGCAACCTGAGGTGCTTATTCTAACCTGACACCTTTTTAAGTTTCCAAACCTTCAATAAAAGGGCACCAACTGGAGATGCACCAAGTCAAAGAGCAACTCATTCTCCTGATGTGAGTGGTACTCGTTTACTCATTGGGGTTGCTCTCGGTGTTGGGGGGGGGAGGGGGATTTCATCCAGGACAGGTCTGGCATGGCAGTCCCTGTGTCTCGTGGTTGCAAGGCCAGAGGTTTAAGGTCAAATCTGAGATCAGAGGTCAAGATCTTGAGTTTAAGGCCTGTCCTGCAGATCTGTGCTCAACATCAGGGGTTTAAAGTCCAATCTAGAGATCTGAGATCAAGACCAGGGCTTTAAGGTCTAATCTGGAGATCAGTGATCAAGAACAGGGGTTTAAGGTCCAATCTGGAGATCAGCGTTCAAGACCAGGAGTTTAAGGTCCAATCTAGAGATCTGAGCTCAAGGCTAGATGTTTAAAGGTCCACCTCAAGGGATCTGAGTACAAGATCATGAGATCTTGAGGAGGTGCAGATCTACTTAAAGAACCCTCTGATCCCAAATGAGATGAAGTGTGTGGAAATGAACTTGGGCAAGGAGGTCAGCTTTGAGGACTTCCTCACCATCATGACCGTCACCAAGACGTTCGGCCAGTCTGGCGAAGGGGCTAGACCCAGAACGTCACCCATCCCTTCTCTCAAGAGATGCTGCCTGTCCCGCTGAGTTCCTCCAGCTTTTTGTGTCTATCATGAGTTTAAGGTCCAATCAGGAGATCTGAGCTCAAGGCCAGGGATTTAAGGTCCAATCTAGACATCAGAACTCAAGACTAGTGGGTTTAAGGTCCATCTCAAGGGATCGTAGCTCAAGATCATGAGTTTAAGGTCCATTGTGGAGATCTGAGAAGACCAGGGGTTTAAGATCCAATCCAATGATCTCGACTAAAGATAGACACAAAGTGCCGGAGTAACTCAGCGGGGCAGTCAGCGTTTCTGGAGAGAAGGAATGGGTGATTTTCTCTCCAGAGATGCTGACTGTCCCACTGAGCTACTCCAGCATTCTGTGTCTATCTTCGGTGTAAACCAGCATCTGCAGTTCTCTCCGACACAGAACCCGATTAGATGTTTAAGGTCCATCTCAAGGTCATGATCATGAGTAAGATCCAATCTGAGCTCAAGACCAGATGTTTAAGGTCCATCTCCAGAGATCTGAGCTCAATGTCATGTTTAAGGTCCAATCTAGAGATTTGAGCGCATGGCCAGGGGTTTAAGGTCCAATCTGGAGATCTGAGCTCAAGATCAGGGGTTTAAGGTCCCAGTCAAGACGTCAAAACTAGATGTTTAAGAAATTTGAACTCGGGATCATGAGTTTAAGGCCCAATCTAGAGATTTGTGCTCGAGACAAGGGGTTTAAGATCCACAGATCCGAGCTCAAAACCATTGGTTTAATGTCCAATCCAGATATCTCAGTTCAAGACCATGGTGTAAGATCCAATCCAGTATTTTGAGAAGAGTTAGGGGTATCAGGTCCAATGCAGAGATCTGAGCTCAGGGCTGGGTCTTCCTTTTTTCCCTTCATTAACCAGGGTCCTCCAAAATTACCATCTTCACTTCTTGCCCTTACAGGGACACGCTGAAAACCAGGATTTTCTTTTTCAGAGAAATAAACAATAAAAATGCTTTGTCGTCAGACACAGACATTCATCACCATTTTTTCACAGTGGAAATGTCCAGGACTAGAGGGCACAGGTTTAAGGTGGATGAGGCAAACTCTAATGGAGATGTGTAAGGCAATTTTCTCTTTACACAGCGTTGTGGGCCTATATCGCACTGCCAGGGATGGTAATGAAGGCACATAAGATTGAGGCTTTTAGATAGGCACATGGATATAGAAACATAGAAAACAGGTGCACGAGTAGGCCATTCGGCCCTTCGAGCCAGCACTACCATTCAATATGATCATGGCTGATCATCCACAATCAGTACCCCGTCCCTGCTTTTTTCCCCTTATCCCTTGATTCATCTTTATGATTTAAACTTACAAAATTCTTAAGGGGTTGGACAGGCTAGATGCAGGAAGATTGTTCCCGATGTTGGGGAAGTCCAGAACAAGGGGTCACAGTTTAAGGATAAGGGGGAAATCTTTTAGGACCGAGATGAGGAAAACATTTTTCACACAGAGTGGTGAATCTCTGGAATTCTCTGCCACAGAAGGTAGTTGAGGCCACAGTTCATTGGCTATATTTAAGAGAGAGTTAGATGTGGCCCTTGTGGCTAAAGGGATCAGGGGGTATGGAGAGAAGGCAGGTACAGGATACTGAGTTGGATGATCAGCCATGATCATATTGAATGGCGGTGCAGGCTCGAAGGACCGAATGGCCTACTATTTTCTATGTTTCTATCTTTCTATGATTCCTGTAGCCCAAAGAGCTAAATCTAATTCTCTGTTGAAAACATCCAGTGAATTGGCCTCCACTGCCTTCTGTGGCAGAGATTCCCACAGATTCGCACAACTCTCTGGGTGAAACAGTTTCTCCTCATCTCAGTCCTAAATGGCCGACCCCTTATTCTTACACTGTGACCCCTTGGTTCTGGACTCGCCCAACAAGAGGGACAGTTTTCCTGCATCGAGCCTGTCCAATCCTTTAAGAATTTTATAAGTGTCTATAAGATCTCCTATCATCGTTCAATTTTCCAGTGAATACAAGCCCAGCCTGCCCACATGCAGGGAATAGATAGATAGATAGATAGATATAATTTATTGCCACATGCAAGCTTGCGTTTAGTTTATTATTGTTACTCAATGGCGGACCAACATTTTTGGGGCCCTGAAACTTGAACTGTTTTCGGGCCCCATTTGCTATCCCAACCAGCAACGTGGTCTGGGTAACCACTTCTTCAATGGGGCTGTTCCACGACAAACCACCACAAATATTTTAATTTCTGTCATGTGTTAATAGTGTTTTAAATTATTTTATATTAAATATATTTAGTATGAAACATCCTTAATTTGAACGTTTTTTTCCTTTACGGTTAGCCTACATGATGCTTTAATAATCTTTTAATTTTTATTTTAACTATTATTTTGTATTGAATTACACTATATTATTAATTTAAAAAATTTAAACCCCTTCTTGTGCAGTTGACCCAAAACTTTTAAGCAATGAGGACTAAGCATGAGCAGTAAAATAACACATAAGCAGTAAAATAACCCCCAAAAGGTATATATTTCATGAAATAGACAATGGGTGCAGGAGTAGGCCATTCAATGTGATCATGGCTGATCATCCACATTCAGTACCCCTATCTAAGAGCCCTATCTATCTCTCGGTTAGCCTACATGATGCTTTAATAATCTGTTAATTTTTATTTTAACTATTATTTTGTATTGAATTACACTATATTATTAATATTTTTCTTTTTTTTTAAACCCCTTCTCGTACAGTAGACTGAAATTTTTTAAGCAATCAGGACTAAGCATGATATTTTCGGTGACCTGATACGTCAGTCATTGATGCCGGCAGTCGCCGAAAACATCGCCCCTCAAATAAACCTCACACCTAAACCCCCACCCCAACTTAACTAAACCTCCCACCTCACGACTAAAACTCCACCTCACACCTTTACCTAACCTCCACTGTACGAGTTTACCCAAGAGCTCTACCGAGTGTTAGAAAAAATCAAACTCGTGGTAAGAATGTGTACGTAGCGGGTACGTCGGAGCTCGGGACGTCTCTTAGCGGCTCGTAACGCTAACGGCAGGTACTCGGGAAACGCGGTAAGCTCGGGAAGATTTTTCAACATGTTGAAAAATGTCCACGAGAGCCCCGAGTGCCTACGAGTTCGAATCAGGGGAAACTCGGGAGAACTCTTAAATTAGCTCGTACAGTGGGACAGGCCCTTAGCTCCACCTCACTCAAGTTCAAGTTCAAGTGTCGTCATGTGTCCCCATAGGACAATGGAATTCTTGCTTTGCTTCAGCTCACCTGTCCCACTTTCACGACCTAATTCACGACCTTTTTTAGTCATGGACATTTTTTCAACAGGCTAGACCTACTTGATGCCATGAGTACTTACGGCTAGCATCACGACCTACCTCCGACCTCGTGACACTGACGAGCATGCTGCGAGTATGAGCCAAAGGCAAAACTCGGCAGAGGTCGGGAAAGTGGGACAGGCCCTTTTTTTTAACCTCACGACTAAACTCCGCCTCGCACCTAATCCGCCCATCTCCCGCTCGCGCTATTTCTACCCCCCCCCCCCTCCCTTCCCCCCCCCTCCCCCTCCCCCCCCCCCCCCACCTCCCTCCCCCCCCCCCCCCCTCCCGCGGCCGTTGGCAGCGCCTCACGTGCGCGGAGCGGCTCCAGCTAGTGGGGGGAGGGCGAGCGAGCGCGGGGAGCGGCGCAGGCGCACTGCCCGAGAGAGCCGGCGGGAGGAGGGGAGGGGCGACGTTCGCCGACGTCAACGGGCGCGCGCCCCTCCCCTCCCCTCCCGCCGGCTCTCTCGGGCAGTGCGCCTGCGCCGCTCCCCGCGCTCGCTGGCTGGAGCCGCGTCCGCGCACGTGCGGCGCCGCCAACGGCCGAGGGAGGGGGGCGGGGCTAGAAAGAGCGGGAGCGGGAAGGCGATCAGTCGAGGCGCGGATTAGGTGTGAGGTGGAGTTAAATGGAGGTTAGGGTGAGGTGTGAGGTGAGGTTAATGTGTGAGGTGAAATTTAGTGAGGTGCGAGGTTTAGTGAGGTACGGTTTAGACGAGGCGAGGTTTAGGTGTGAGGCAGAGTTTAGTTGTGAGGTGGGAGGTTTAGTTGAGTGGACGTGAGGTGGGGTTAAGGCTTGAGGTGAAGTTTAGTGAGGTTTCGTTGAGGGGCGAGGTTTAGTGAGGTACGGTTTAGTCGAGGCAAGGTTTAGGTGTGAGGCAGAGTTTAGTCATGAGGTGTGAGGTTTAGTTAAGTGGAGGTTAGGTTAATGTGTGAGGTTTAGTTGAGGGGCGAGGTTTAGTGAGGTACGGTTTAGTCGAGGCAAGGCTTAGGTGTGAGGTGGAGTTTAGATGTGAGGTTTAGTTAAGTGGAGGTTAGGTTAAGGTGTGAGGTGAAGATTTAGTGAGGTTTAGTTGAGGGGCGAGGTTTAGTGAGGTACAGTTTAGACGAGGCAAGGTTTAGGTGTGAGACGGAGTTTAGTCGTGAGGTGGGAGGTTTAGTTGAGTGGAGGTGAGGTGGGGTTACGGCTTGAGGTGAGGTTTAGTGATGTGTGAGGTTTAGTTGAGGGGCGAGGTTTAGTGAGGTACGGTTTAGTCGAGGCAAGGTTTAGGTGTGAGGTGGAGTTTAGTCGTGAGGTGTGAGGTTTAGTTAAATGGAGGTTAGGTTAAGGTGCGAGGTGAAGATTTAGTGAGGTTTAGTTGAGGGGCGAGGTTTAGTGAGGTACGGTTTAGTCGAGGCAAGGTTTAGGTGTCAGGCGGAGTTTAGTCGTGTGGTGTGAGGTTAGTTAAGTGGAGGTTAGGTTAAGGTGCGAGGTTTAGTTGAGGGGCGAGGTTTAGTGAGGTACGGTTTAGTTGAGGCAAGGCTTAGGTGTCAGGTGGAGTTTAGTTGAAGGTTTAGTTAAGTGGAGGTTAGGTTAAGGTGTGATTAAGGTTTGAGGTGAAGATTTAGTGAGGTTTAGTTGAGGGGCGAGGTTTAGTGAGGTACGGTTTAGTCGAGGCAAGGTTTAGGTGTGAGGTGGAGTTTAGTCGTGAGGTGGGAGGTTTAGTTGAGTGGACATGAGGTGGGGTTAAGGCTTGAGGTGAAGATTTAGTGAGGTTTAGTTGAGGGGCGAGGTTTAGTGAAGTACGGTTTAGACGAGGCGAGGTTTAGGTGTGAGGCGGAGTTTAGTCGTGAGGTGGGAGGTTTAGTTGAGTGGACGTGAGGTGGGGTTAAGGCTTGAGGTGAAGTTTAGTGAGGTTTCGTTGAGGGGCGAGGTTTAGTGAAGTACGGTTTAGACGAGGCGAGGTTTAGGTGTCAGGCGGAGTTTAGTCGTGAGGTGGGAGGTTAGTTAAGTGGAGGTTAGGTTAAGGTGCGAGGTTTAGTTGAGGGGCGAGGTTTAGTGAGGTACGGTTTAGTTGAGGCAAGGTTTAGGTGTCAGGCGGAGTTTAGTCGTGTGGTGTGAGGTTAGTTAAGTGGAGGTTAGGTTAAGGTGCGAGGTTTAGTTGAGGGGCGAGGTTTAGTGAGGTACGGTTTTAGTCGAGGCGAGGTTTAGGTGTGAGGCGGAGTTTAGTCGTGAGGTGGGAGGTTTAGTTGAGTGGAGGTTAGGTTAAGGTGTGAGGTGAAGATTTAGTGAGGTTTAGTTGAGGGGCGAGGTTTAGTGAAGTACGGTTTAGACGAGGCGAGGTTTAGGTGTGAGGCAGAGTTAAGTCGTGAGGTGGGAGGTTTAGTTGAGTGGACATGAGGTGGGGTTAAGGCTTGAGGTGAAGTTTAGTGAGGTTTCGTTGAGGGGCGAGGTTTAGTGAGGTATGGTTTAGTCGAGGCAAGGTTTAGGTGTGAGGCAGAGTTTAGTCATGAGGTGTGAGGTTTAGTTAAGTGGAGGTTAGGTTAAAGTGCGAGGTTTAGTTGAGGGGCGAGGTTTAGTGAGGTACGGTTTAGACGAGGCAAGGTTTAGGTGTGAGGCAGAGTTTAGTCGTGAGGTGGGAGGTTTAGTTGAGTGGAGGTGAGGTGGGGTTACGGCTTGAGGTGAGGTTTAGTGATGTGTGAGGTTTAGTTGAGGGGCGAGGTTTAGTGAGGTACGGTTTAGTCGAGGCAAGGTTTAGGTGTGAGGTGGAGTTTAGTCGTGAGGTGTGAGGTTTAGTTAAATGGAGGTTAGGTTAAGGTGTGAGGTGAAGATTTAGTGAGGTTTAGTTGAGGGGCGAGGTTTAGTGAAGTACGGTTTAGACGAGGCGAGGTTTAGGTGTGAGGCAGAGTTTAGTCGTGAGGTGGGAGGTTTAGTTGAGTGGACGTGAGGTGGGGTTAAGGCTTGAGGTGAAGTTTAGTGAGGTTTCGTTGAGGGGCGAGGTTTACTGAGGTATGGTTTAGTCGAGGCAAGGTTTAGGTGTGAGGCAGAGTTTAGTCATGAGGTGTGAAGTTTAGTTAAGTGGAGGTTAGGTTAAGTGCGAGGTTTAGTTGAGGGGCGAGGTTTAGTGAGGTACAGTTTAGTCGAGGCAAGGTTTAGGTGTCAGGCGGAGTTTAGGTCGTGAGGTGGAGTTTAGTCGTGAGGTTTAGTTGAGCGGCGAGGTTTAGTGAGGTATAGTTTAATCGAGGTGAGATTTAGGTGTGAGGTGGGAGGTTTAGTTGAGTGGAGGTGAGGTGGGATCAAGGGCGTGAGGTGAAGATTAGTTGTGAGGTGGGAGGTTTAGTTAAGTTGAGGTGGGGTTTAGGCGACAGGCGAGGTGTGAGGTTAGTTGAGGGGTAAGGTTTAGTGAGGTACGGTTTAGTCGAGGTGAGGTTTAGTCGTGAGGTGAAGTTTAGTCGTGAGGTGGGAGGTTTAGTTAAGTTGAGGTGAAGTTTAGTTGTGAGGTGGGAGGTTTACTTAAGTTGATGTGGGGTTTAGGTGTGAAGGGCCTGTCCCACTGTACGAGGTAATTCAAGAGTTCTCCCGCATTTACTTGATTCGAACTCGGAGAATTACGGTAATAGCCGCTCGTAGGTACTCGGGGCTCTCGTGGACATTTTCAACATGTTGAAAAATCTTCACGAGCTTACCACGTTTCCCGAGTACCTGCTGTTAGCGTTACGAGCCGCTAAGAAACATCCCGAGCTCCGACGTAGCCGCTACGTACATTCTACGTACTTACCATGAGTTTGATTTTTTTTTTTAACTCGGGAGAGCTCTTGGGTAAACTCGCATAGTGGGACAGGCCCTTTAAAAAGGTCGTGAATTAAGTCGTGAAAGTGGGACAGGTCCTGGTGTGAGGTGAGGTTAAGGTGTGGGGTGGAGTTAAGGTGTGAGGTGAAATTTTGTGAGATGTGAGGTTTAGTTGAGGGGCGAGGTTTAGTCAGGTACGGTTTAGTCGAGGCAAGGCTTAGGTGTGAGGCGGAGTTTAGTCGGGAGGTTTAGTTGAGTGGAGGTGAGGTGGGGTTAAGGCTTGAGGTGAATTTAAGGTGTGAGGTTTATTTGAGGGGCGACGTTTAGTGAAGTACGGTTTAGACAAGGCAAGGTTTAGGTGTCAGGTAGAGTTTAGTCGTGAGGTGTGAGGTTTAGTTGAGGGGCGAGGTTTAGTGAGGTACAGTTTAGTTGAGGTGAGATTTAGGTGGGAGATTTAGTTGAGTGGAGGTGAGGTGGGGTTAAGGTGTGAGGTGAAGTTTAGTCATGAGGTGGGAGGTTTAGTTAAGTTGAGGTGGGGTTTAGGCGACAGGTGAGGTGTGAGGTTAAGTTGAGGGTAAGGTTTAGTGAGGTACGGTTTAGTCGAGGTGAGGTTTAGTCGTGAGGTGGGAGGTTTAGTTAAGTTGAGGTGGGTTTTAGGTGTGAGTTGGGAGGTTTACTTAAGTTAATGTGGGGTTTAGGTGTGAAGGGCCTGTCCCACTGTACGAGGTAATTCAAGAGTTCTCCCGAGTTTCCCCTGATTCGAACTCGGAGAATTACGGTAATAGCCGCTTGTAGGTACTCGGGGCTCTCGTGGACATTTTTCAACATGTTGAAAAATCTTCACGAGCTTACCGCATTTGCCGAGTACCTGCCGTTAGCGTTACGAGCCGCTAAGAGACGTCCCAAGCTCCGACGTACTTACCACGAGTTTGATTTTTTTTTTAATCGGGAGAGCTCTTGAATTACCTCGTACAGTGGGACAGGCCCTTTAAGGTGTGAGGGGTGGAGTTAAGGTGTGAGGTTAATGTGTGAGGTGAAGTTTAGTTAAGGGGTGAGGTTTAGTGAGGTACGGTTTAGACGAGGCAAGGTTTAGGTGTGAGGTGGAGTTTAGTCGTGAGGTGTGAGGTTTAGTTAAATGGAGGTTAGGTTAAGGTGTGAGGTGAAGATTTAGTGAGGTTTAGTTGAGGGGCGAGGTTTAGTGAGGTACGGTTTAGTCGAGGCAAGGTTTAGGTGTCAGGCGGAGTTTAGTCGTGTGGTGTGAGGTTAGTTAAGTGGAGGTTAGGTTAAGGTGCGAGGTTTAGTTGAGGGGCGAGGTTTAGTGAGGTACGGTTTAGTTGAGGCAAGGCTTAGGTGTCAGGTGGAGTTTAGTTGAAGGTTTAGTTAAGTGGAGGTTAGGTTAAGGTGTGATTAAGGTTTGAGGTGAAGATTTAGTGAGGTTTAGTTGAGGGGCGAGGTTTAGTGAGGTACGGTTTAGTCGAGGCAAGGTTTAGGTGTGAGGTGGAGTTTAGTCGTGAGGTGGGAGGTTTAGTTGAGTGGACATGAGGTGGGGTTAAGGCTTGAGGTGAAGATTTAGTGAGGTTTAGTTGAGGGGCGAGGTTTAGTGAAGTACGGTTTAGACGAGGCGAGGTTTAGGTGTGAGGTGGAGTTTAGTCGTGAGGTGGGAGGTTTAGTTGAGTGGACGTGAGGTGGGGTTAAGGCTTGAGGTGAAGTTTAGTGAGGTTTCGTTGAGGGGCGAGGTTTAGTGAAGTACGGTTTAGACGAGGCGAGGTTTAGGTGTCAGGCGGAGTTTAGTCGTGAGGTGGGAGGTTAGTTAAGTGGAGGTTAGGTTAAGGTGCGAGGTTTAGTTGAGGGGCGAGGTTTAGTGAGGTACGGTTTAGTTGAGGCAAGGTTTAGGTGTCAGGCGGAGTTTAGTCGTGTGGTGTGAGGTTAGTTAAGTGGAGGTTAGGTTAAGGTGCGAGGTTTAGTTGAGGGGCGAGGTTTAGTGAGGTACGGTTTAGACGAGGCGAGGTTTAGGTGTGAGGCAGAGTTTAGTCGTGAGGTGTGAGGTTTAGTTGAGTGGAGGTTAGGTTAAGGTGTGAGGTGAAGATTTAGTGAGGTTTAGTTGAGGGGCGAGGTTTAGTGAAGTACGGTTTAGACGAGGCGAGGTTTAGGTGTGAGGCAGAGTTAAGTCGTGAGGTGGGAGGTTTAGTTGAGTGGACATGAGGTGGGGTTAAGGCTTGAGGTGAAGTTTAGTGAGGTTTCGTTGAGGGGCGAGGTTTAGTGAGGTATGGTTTAGTCGAGGCAAGGTTTAGGTGTGAGGCAGAGTTTAGTCATGAGGTGTGAGGTTTAGTTAAGTGGAGGTTAGGTTAAAGTGCGAGGTTTAGTTGAGGGGCGAGGTTTAGTGAGGTACGGTTTAGACGAGGCAAGGTTTAGGTGTGAGGCAGAGTTTAGTCGTGAGGTGGGAGGTTTAGTTGAGTGGAGGTGAGGTGGGGTTACGGCTTGAGGTGAGGTTTAGTGATGTGTGAGGTTTAGTTGAGGGGCGAGGTTTAGTGAGGTACGGTTTAGTCGAGGCAAGGTTTAGGTGTGAGGTGGAGTTTAGTCGTGAGGTGTGAGGTTTAGTTAAATGGAGGTTAGGTTAAGGTGTGAGGTGAAGATTTAGTGAGGTTTAGTTGAGGGGCGAGGTTTAGTGAAGTACGGTTTAGACGAGGCGAGGTTTAGGTGTGAGGCAGAGTTTAGTCGTGAGGTGGGAGGTTTAGTTGAGTGGACGTGAGGTGGGGTTAAGGCTTGAGGTGAAGTTTAGTGAGGTTTCGTTGAGGGGCGAGGTTTACTGAGGTATGGTTTAGTCGAGGCAAGGTTTAGGTGTGAGGCAGAGTTTAGTCATGAGGTGTGAAGTTTAGTTAAGTGGAGGTTAGGTTAAAGTGCGAGGTTTAGTTGAGGGGCGAGGTTTAGTGAGGTACAGTTTAGTCGAGGCAAGGTTTAGGTGTCAGGCGGAGTTTAGTCGTGAGGTGGAGTTTAGTCGTGAGGTTTAGTTGAGCGGCGAGGTTTAGTGAGGTATAGTTTAATCGAGGTGAGATTTAGGTGTGAGGTGGGAGGTTTAGTTGAGTGGAGGTGAGGTGGGATCAAGGCGTGAGGTGAAGATTAGTTGTGAGGTGGGAGGTTTAGTTAAGTTGAGGTGGGGTTTAGGCGACAGGCGAGGTGTGAGGTTAAGTTGAGGGGTAAGGTTTAGTGAGGTACGGTTTAGTCGAGGTGAGGTTTAGTCGTGAGGTGAAGTTTAGTCGTGAGGTGGGAGGTTTAGTTAAGTTGAGGTGAAGTTTAGTTGTGAGGTGGGAGGTTTACTTAAGTTGATGTGGGGTTTAGGTGTGAAGGGCCTGTCCCACTGTACGAGGTAATTCAAGAGTTCTCCCGCATTTACTTGATTCGAACTCGGAGAATTACGGTAATAGCCGCTCGTAGGTACTCGGGGCTCTCGTGGACATTTTTCAACATGTTGAAAAATCTTCACGAGCTTACCACGTTTCCCGAGTACCTGCTGTTAGCGTTACGAGCCGCTAAGAAACATCCCGAGCTCCGACGTAGCCGCTACGTACATTCTACGTACTTACCATGAGTTTGATTTTTTTTTTTAACTCGGGAGAGCTCTTGGGTAAACTCGCATAGTGGGACAGGCCCTTTAAAAAGGTCGTGAATTAAGTCGTGAAAGTGGGACAGGTCCTGGTGTGAGGTGAGGTTAAGGTGTGGGGTGGAGTTAAGGTGTGAGGTGAAATTTTGTGAGATGTGAGGTTTAGTTGAGGGGCGAGGTTTAGTCAGGTACGGTTTAGTCGAGGCAAGGCTTAGGTGTGAGGCGGAGTTTAGTCGGGAGGTTTAGTTGAGTGGAGGTGAGGTGGGGTTAAGGCTTGAGGTGAATTTAAGGTGTGAGGTTTATTTGAGGGGCGACGTTTAGTGAAGTACGGTTTAGACAAGGCAAGGTTTAGGTGTCAGGTAGAGTTTAGTCGTGAGGTGTGAGGTTTAGTTGAGGGGCGAGGTTTAGTGAGGTACAGTTTAGTTGAGGTGAGATTTAGGTGGGAGATTTAGTTGAGTGGAGGTGAGGTGGGGTTAAGGTGTGAGGTGAAGTTTAGTCATGAGGTGGGAGGTTTAGTTAAGTTGAGGTGGGGTTTAGGCGACAGGTGAGGTGTGAGGTTAAGTTGAGGGTAAGGTTTAGTGAGGTACGGTTTAGTCGAGGTGAGGTTTAGTCGTGAGGTGGGAGGTTTAGTTAAGTTGAGGTGGGTTTTAGGTGTGAGTTGGGAGGTTTACTTAAGTTAATGTGGGGTTTAGGTGTGAAGGGCCTGTCCCACTGTACGAGGTAATTCAAGAGTTCTCCCGAGTTTCCCCTGATTCGAACTCGGAGAATTACGGTAATAGCCGCTTGTAGGTACTCGGGGCTCTCGTGGACATTTTTCAACATGTTGAAAAATCTTCACGAGCTTACCGCATTTGCCGAGTACCTGCCGTTAGCGTTACGAGCCGCTAAGAGACGTCCCAAGCTCCGACGTACTTACCACGAGTTTGATTTTTTTTTTAATCGGGAGAGCTCTTGAATTACCTCGTACAGTGGGACAGGCCCTTTAAGGTGTGAGGGGTGGAGTTAAGGTGTGAGGTTAATGTGTGAGGTGAAGTTTAGTTAAGGGGTGAGGTTTAGTGAGGTACGGTTTAGACGAGGCAAGGTTTAGGTGTGAGGTGGAGTTTAGTCGTGAGGTTGGAGGTTTAGTTAAGTTGAGGTGGGGTTTAGGTGTGAGGTGGGAGGTTTACTTAAGTTGATGTGGGGTTTAGGGGTGAGGTGTGAAGTTTATTTGAAGGGCGAGGTTTAGTGAGGTACGGTTTAGTCGAGGCCAGATTTAGGTGCGAGGAGAAATTTGGTGGTGAGGTATCGTCGAGGCGAGGGGTTTAGTTAGGTGAGGGGTTTAGTCTACAGGTTAGTGGACGTGAGCGTAGGTGAGGTGAGGAGAAGTGGGTGTCTGAGCTCAGGAAGGGAGACTGAGGTGCTGCTGAAGGAGACGAGACCACTGCCTTCTGTGGCAGAGAATTCTACAAATTCACAACTCTGGGTGAAAACGTTTCTTCTCATCTCAGTGCGAGGCAAAGTGACGTTTCAGGTAACATATTTTTTGTAAGGATTTTTTTAACTAAGAGGACATTTATTGAAACAAATAAAATTATTAAGGGTTTGGACACGCTAGAGCAAGGGTCGGCAACCTTGTTCTGCATGGGGCCATGACACATGTCTGAGTGGATGGCGGGCCACATCTATCGCTATAGTTAATAAATGGAGGTAATAATAATAATAATACATACTAACTTAATTAGTAATTAGTAATAATACATGTTAATAATACATAAATTAGTAATAAGACATGCTAATAATACATGCTACCTAGTGTGACACTTGGTGTTGTTTTTCGCATTAGTTTTCACATGTTTTTGAATCTGCAGTTCCCAGATCGCTCGCGTCCCTGGGTCTGACTGCAATTCCCAGATCCCTCGCGTCCTCGGGACTGGCTGCAGTTCCTATGTCGCCTGCATGCCCTGGGACTGGCTGTAGTTCCCAAGTCGCCTGCGAGCCCCGGTACTGGCTGTAGCGCCCAGGTCACGAAAACAAATTGGGGGGGGGGGAAGCCTGCGGGCCGGATAATTTCGGATTTCGGGCCGGATCCGGCTAGAGGCACGAAACATGTTTCCAATGCTGGGGGAGTCCAGAACCAGGGGCCACACACAGTTTAAGAATAAGGGGTCGGCCATTTAGAACGGAGATGAGGAAACACTTTTTCACCCAGAGAGTTTTGAATCTGTGGGATTCTCTGCCTCAGAGGGCGGTGGAGGCCGATTCTCTGAAGGTTTTCAAGGGAGAGATAGATAGGGCTCTTAGATAGGGGTACTGAATGTGGATGATCAGCCATGATCACATTGAATGGCCTACTCCTGCACCTATTGTCTATTTCATGAAATATATACATTTTGGGGGTTATTTTACTGCTTATGTGTTATTTTACTGCTCATGCTTAGTCCTCATTGCTTAAAAGTTTTGGGTCAACTGCACGAGAAGGGGTTTAAATTTTTTAAATTAATAATATAGTGTAATTCAATACAAAATAACAGTAAAAATAAAAATTAAACAGTTATTAAAATATCGTGTAGGCTAGCCTTAAACGAAAAAACTTTCAAATTAAGGATGTTTCATTCTAAATATATTTAATATAAAATAACTATAAATAATTTAAAACACTATTAACATTTATGACAGAAATTAAAATTTGTGGTGAAGAAGATAACAGTGGTTACCCAGACATCGTTGCTGGTTGCGAAGGGGTCCCCATAACAGTTCAAGCTTCAGGCCCCCAAAAATGTACGTCTGCCACTGGCTGGGTCTGAATGTAAATTGTCCCTGGTGCGTGTAGGATAGTGTTAGTGTGTGGGGATCGCTGGTCGGCGGGGACTCGGTGGGCCGAAGGGCCTGTTTCCACGCTGTATCTCTAACCTAAATGCAATACTCAAAACGAGGTCTGAAGGAGGGTTCTAACCCAAGACGTTATCTATTCCTTTCCTCCAGAGATGCTGCCTGACCCGCTGAGTTATGAGCCTGTCCCACCTTTTAGGCGACTACAGGAGACTCTGCGGTCGCCACGCGGTCGCCGGGGTGTCACCTGTATGGTCGACACCCCTGTAGTCTCTTTAGTCGCTCAAAGAGTCCTCCTGGTTGCCGAAAATGTTTCAACATTTTTTCATCGACAGTGGCGACCTTGGGTTTGACGCCAAATTAGCGTAGCTTGACATAGTCGTATGTTGTCGCCAGATTGATGTAGTCAGTCTCCAGGATGTCGTAGGCAGTCGCCAGGATGTCGTTGGTTGTCACCAGGTGATGTAGGTTGTCGCTGCTGCTGACTTCGGTGAATTTCAATGTCGTATTCGCCAGCAGTCGCCTAACAAATCGCCTAAGTGGGAGAGGCCCATTAGTCCAGTCGCCGGTTTTTCGGCGACCTGCTATGACTATGACAGTCGCTGGCAGTCGCCGAAGAAATCGCCTAAGTGGGACAGGCCCATTACTCCAGCTCTTTGTGTCTGTCGTCAGTAATAGCGGGTTGCCTCGGGGTTAAAAAGGGTGAGAGGGGATGGAATTCCTGAGCTTTGTGACACAGTTCAGGCCATCCCCTGGGTAACGAAAGGGTTCCGTTATTAGAGAGTTCTCCTCGAAAATACTGTCAACGCTGTGAAAGATCAATGTCTCAGGATGGAGAACGAGAGGGAATAAACTAACCCTGCTGTTTTGTACGTAAGTCAGATTTTTGATTTACAGTACCTAATTTATTAAGGTCATGAGAGCTCGATTCTAGGTAGGGTTGTTAGTAAGTGAGGCGTTCCTAGCCCTGTATGTAAATGTACTGACGATGGAAGGGACATTATTGGATCATATTGTAGTTTAAGTTTAGTTTCGTTTAGAGATACAGCGCGGAAACAGGGCCCTTCGGCCCACCGAGTCCGCGCCGACCAGAGATCCCCGTACACTCGCACTTTCCCATGCACCCTAGGGACAATTTTACATTTCCACCAAGCCTGTACGTCTTTGGAGTGCGGGAGGAATCCGGAGCACCTGGAGAAAACCCACGCAGGTCACGGGAAGAACGTACAAACTCCATACTTCTCGGGGAAGAGAGTACTAGTAAGCATACACTTTAGAGGTAGTGGCTGTAATGCCACTAAAGTTGTAATGGATAAGGATAAGGCAATATGTAGAGGACCCGACACAGGAGAGGGCAAAGCTTGATCTACTCTTAAACATTGGGAAGGGCAAGTGATTGAAGTTTAGTTTAATTTTCCGTTTAGAGATACAGCGCAGAAACAGGCCCTTCGGCCCACCGAGTCCATGTCGACCAGCGATCCCCGCAGACTAACACTATCTTACACACACACACACACGGGACAATTTTACATTGATACCAAGCCAATTAACCTACAAACCTGTACGCCTTTGAAGTGTGGGAGGCAACCGAAGATCTCGGAGAAAAAACCCACGCGGTAACAGGGAGAGTTATGGATAAAGATATGAGTTAAAATTCTGAGGACACAAAGTGCTGGAGTAACTCAGCCGGTCAGGCAGCATCTGTGGAGAACATGGATAGGGGACGTTTCACAGAGTGCTGGAGTAACTCAGCGGGTGAGGCAGCATCTGTGGAGAACATGGATAGGTGGCGTCTCACAGAGTGCTGGAGTAACTCAGCGGGTCAGGCAGCATCTGTGGAGAACGTGGATAGGTGACGTTTTGGGTCGGGGCCCTTTTTCAGACTGATTGTTGAGGGGTGGATGGGGAAAGCTGGGAGAGAGGAGAGGCAGGACAAAGCATGGCAGATAACAGTGAGCACTGGTGAGGGGAGGTTTTGATAGCCAGATGGCTGGAACAATGAACAGAAGTTAAAGCCTATTCCTTTTCTCCAGAGATGCTGCCTGACCGGCTGAGTTACTCAAAGGAATAGGTGACATTTATTCAGTCTGAAGAAGGGTCTCGACCCGAAACGTCACCTATTCCTTCTCTCCAGAGATGCTGCCTGACCCCCTGAGTTACTCCAGCTTTTTGTGTCTATCTAATAATGGGGAGCCCTGTCAATGATATTAAAAAAAGGTCGACGTTTAAAAAGGAAATTAGGAAGGCAAAGAGAAGTCTCGAAAACAGAGGGGTGGGGTGTCAAATGGGATAGTCGAGGACGGAGTTAAAGGGAAAGAGAGTGAAGGGATGGTTAATGACCCCAGAAGTAACGGGAAAGGAAGCTCACAAAGGGGTAGGAGAGTATGGCCAAGTGTAATAGGGATCAATGTGAAAGGTAAGATGTGTAAGGAATTAAAAGTATTGTATATGAATGCGCGAAGTATAAGAAGTAAAGTAGATGAGCTTGAGGCTCAGTTAGAGGTTGGTAGATATGACATTGTGGGGATTACTGAGACGTGGCTGCAGGAGGATCGGGCCTGGGAACTTAATATTCAGGGTTATACATCCTATAGAAAGGACAGGCAGGTAGGCAGAGGAGATGGGGTAGCTCTGCTGGTGAGGGATGAAATTCAGTCCCTTGCGAGGGAAGACATAGGGACTGACGAGGTAGAGTCACTGTGGATTGAGTTGAGGAATTGTAAAGGCAAGAAGACACTAATTGGTGTTATCTACAGACCCCCAAATAGTAGCCCGGGTGTAGGGTGTAAGTTGCAGCAGGTGTTAAAACTGGTATGTAACAAAGGTAATGCCACTGTGGTGATGGGGGATTTCAATATGCAGGTAGACTGGGAAAATCAGGTTGGTTCAGGACCCCAAGAAAGAGAGTTTGTAGAATGCCTCCGAGATGGATTCTTAGAGCAGCTTGCAATGGAGCCGACCAGAGAAAAGGCAATTCTGGATTTAGTGTTGTCCAATGAACCAGATATGATAAGAGAACTCGAGGTAAAGGAACCGCTTGGAGGTAGTGATCATAATATGATTAGTTTTAATCTGCAATTTGAGAAGGAGAACGTTTAATCGGAAGTGTCAGTGATGCAGTTGAACAAAGAGGGACTATGAAGGCATGAGAGGGGAGCTGGCCAAGGTAGACTGGAAAGGGATCCTAGCAGGAATGATGGTGGAACAGCAATGGCAGGAATTTCTGGGCATAATCCGGAAGATGCAGGATCATTTCATTCAAAAAAGGAAGAAAGATTCTAAGGGGGTAGGAGGCAACCGTGGCTGACAAGAGAAGTTAGGGATAGAATAAAACTAAAAGAAAAGATGTATAACACAGCAAAGAGTAGCCAGAAGTCAGAGGATTGGGAAACTTTCATAGGACAACAGAAGGAAACAAAACGGGCAATATGGGCTGAAAAGATGAAGTACGAAGGGAAGCTGGCCAGGAATACAAAGAAAGACAGTAAAAGCTTCTTTAGATATGTTAAGGGAAAAAGAGTAGCAAAGTTAAATTTGGGTCCCTTGAAGGCAGACACGGGTGAAATTATTATGGGCAACAAGGAAATGGCAGAAGAGTTGAATAGGTACTTCGGATCTGTCTTCACTAAGGAAGACACAAACAATCTCCCAGATGTACTGGAGGACAGAGGATCTAAGGGGGTAGCGGAACTGAAAGACATTTTCATTAGACGAGAAATAGTATTAGGTAGGCTAATGGGACTGAAATCCCCTGGACCTGATGGTCTGCATCCCAGGGTCCTCGGGGAGGTGGCTCTAGAAATAGTGGACGCGTTGGTGATCATTTTCCAATGTTCAATAGATTCAGGATCAGTTCCTGTGGATTGGAGAGAGAGAACGGGGAATTACAGACCAGTTAGCCTGACTTCGGTGGTGGGAAAGATGCTGGTGGTAATAATTATTAAAGAGGTAATAATGGGTCATTTCGATAGCAGTAAAAGGATTAGTCCGAGTCAACATGGATTTATGAAAGGGAAATCATGCTTGACAAATCTTCTTGGATTTTTTGAAGATGTGACAAGTAAAATGGATGCCAGTGGATGTAGTGTATTTAGACTTTCAGAAAGTCTTTGATAAGGTCCCGCACGGGAGACTGATGACTAAAATTAGAGCACATGGTATTGGGGGTAGGGTGTTGTCATGGAGAGAAAATTTGATGGCAGACCTGAAGCAAAGAGTAGGAGTGAACGGGTCCTTTTCAGAATGGCAGGCAGTGGTGAGCGGAGTGCCGCAAGGCTCGGTGTTGGGGCGGCAACTGTTTACAATATATATTAATGATTTGGAAGAGGGAATTAGGAGCAACACTAGCAAGTTTGCAGATGACACAAAGCTGGGTGGCAGTGTGAACTGTGAAGAGGATGTTAGGAGGTTGCAGGGTGACCTGGACAGGTTGAGTGAGTGGGCAGATGCGTGGCAGATGCAATATAATATAGATAAATGTGAGGTTATCCACTTTGGCGGCAAAAACAAGGGGGCAGATTATTGTCTCAATGGGGTTAGGTTAGGTATGGGGGAGGTGCAGCGAGACCTGGGCGTCCTTGTGCACCGGTCACTGAAAGTTGGCGTGCAGGTACAGCAGGTAGTGAAGAAAGCTAATGGATTGTTGGCCTTCATAACAAGAGGATTTCAGTATAGGAGTAAAGAGGTTCTTCTGCAGTTGTATAGGGCTCTGGTGAGACCACATCTGGAGTATTGTGTACAGTTTTGGTCTCCTAATTTGAGGAACGACATCCTTGTGATTGAGGCACTGCAGCATAGGTTCACGAGATTGATCCCTGGGATAGCGGGACTGTCATATGAGGAAAGATTGAAAAGACTAGGCTTGTATTCACTGGAGTTTAGAAGGATGAGGGGATATCTTA
Organism: Amblyraja radiata; assembly: GCF_010909765.2. Classification (NCBI taxonomy): domain Eukaryota; kingdom Metazoa; phylum Chordata; class Chondrichthyes; order Rajiformes; family Rajidae; genus Amblyraja; species Amblyraja radiata. The sequence goes on from NW_022630094.1 coordinate 1,242,495, forward strand.
TAGAAACATATAACATTATAAAAGGACAGGACAAGCTAGATGCAGGAAAAATGTTCCCAATGTTGGGCGAGCCCAGAACCAGGGGCCACAGTCTTAGAATAAAGGGGAGGTCATTTAGGACTGAGGTGAGAAAAAAACCTTTTCACCCAGAGAGTTGTGAATTTGTGGAATTCCCTGCCACAGAGGGCAGTGGAGGCCAAATCACTGGATGGATTTAAGAGAGAGTTAGATAGAGCTCTAGGGGGTAGTGGAGTCAAGGGATATGGGGAGAAGGCAGGCACGGGTTATTGATAGGGGACAATCAGCCATGATCACAATGAATGGCGGTGCTGGCTCGAAGGGCCGAATGGCCTCCTCCTGCACCTATTTTCTATGTTTCTAAATCACTGACAAATAGGGCTTTATCAGGACGTTTGGCACAAAAAAGCTAGGTGCAGCAGGACAGGCAGCATCTCTGGAGAAAAGGAATGGATGATGTTGTGGGTCGAGACCCTTCAGATTGAAAGTCAGGGGAAAGGGAAACGAGGAGATATAGATGTTTAAGAAAGAACTGCAGATGCTGGAAAATCGAAGGTAGACAAAAATGCTGGAGAAATTCAGCGTATTGAGGCAGCATCTATGGTATATACACAGTATGTAGACACACTCAATCTGTTCTGTATTTATACCTACAATATTCTGTTGGTGCTACAGCAAGCAAGAATTTCATTGTCCTTAATTGTCCTATCTGGGACACATGACAATAAACTCTCTTGACTTGACTTGAGCGAAGGAAAAAGGGGACGTTTCGGGTCTCAATAGATGCTGCCTCACCCGCTGAGTTTCTCCAGCATTTTAGATTTGTAAAAAAAGTGACGATGATAAAGGAAACATGCTATTATCAGCTGTGGGCTAGGTGAAAACGAGTCACGGACAATGAGGCTCAATAAGATGACTCAGATGCTGGTACAAACTAGACTTTGAAGCTAGTATAAAGACACAGGTCTTTTCCTGGGTTGTACTCTTCTATGTACTTGGCAGAAAAGAGTCAGAGAAATGTAAAATATTACGAGGGGCATAGGAATGGGCAGCATGGTGGCCATTACAGTGGCAGAGACCCGGGTTCGATCTTGACTACGGGTCTGTACGGAGCTTGTACGTTCTCTCTGTAATATGCGTGGGTTTTCTCCGAGATCTTCGGTTTCCTCCCAAACTCCAAAGACGTACAGATTTGTGGGTTGATTGGCTCGGTTTTTAAATGTATATATAAATGCCTAGTGTGCGCGTGTAGGATAGGGTTCTTCTTATCGAGTCCACACACAAGATTAGAAGTTGTTCAGCCAGAGCTGAACACACTTCTCGGCATCTGCATACAATGGTGCCTGTCTTGTCGCTTCTTGTGTGTGGTGGTGAAAAGATTGGTGGAAACAGGGCGGCGACATGAACACTCTTTCCTTGACCTCAGGGTAGTGTTAATGTGTGGGGATCGCTGGTCGGCGTGGACTCGGTGGGCCGAAGGGCCTGTTTCTGCGCTGTATCTCTAAATTAACCTAAACTAAAATAAGTAGATAGTCAGAAAACTTGTAAACATAGCAGAAGTGTCCAAATTGGAGAGTTATATGTTTTAAGAACAGGGGTTTGAAAGAGGATCCTGAGGAAATATTTTTCCCCCAGAGGAGTTGAAATCTGGAATGGACTATCTGATGGGATGGTGGGTGGTGGAGGCAAAAATTCTCATATTGCAAACCAAAGGGCCTGTTCCTGTGATTTAGGAAGGAAATACAGATGCTGGTTTAAACCAAAGATTCTCACAAAATGCTGAGTAACTCAGCGGGACAGGCAGCATCTCTGGAGAGAAGGAATGGGTGACATTTCAGTTCCGAAGAAACGTCACCCATTCTCTCCAGAGATGCTGCCTGTCCCGATAAGTTACTCCAGCACGTTGTATCTATCTCCTGCGCAATACTGTTTTATTTTCTATTAAGGCAATTTCATAAGTTCATAAGTGAATTAAGCCTTTCGGCCCGTCAAGTCTACTCCGCCATTCAATCAAGTCTGATCTATCGCTCCCTCCTAACCCCATTCTCCTGCCTTCTCCCCATAACACCTGACACCCTCACTAATCAAGAATCTATCCATCTCATTCTTAAAAATATCCACTGACTTGGCCTCCACCGCTGTCTGTGGCAATGAATTCCACAGATTCACCACTCTCTGACAAAACATATTCCTCCTCATCTTCCTAAAAGAACGTCTTTTAATTCTGAGGCTGTGCCCTCTGGTCCTAGACTCTCCCACTAGTGGAAACATCCAATCTATCCTTGAGTATGTAATCTTATTGTGGTGTAATAAGATGTAAGACATATCATGGTCTGAAGAAGGGTCTCGACCCGAAACGTCACACATTCCTTCCCTCCAGAGATGCTGCCTGTCCCTCAGAGTTACTCCAGCATTTTGTGTCTAACTTCGATTTAAACCAGCATCTGTAGTTCTTTCCTATACACTTGGTGCAAACATTGTAGGCCGAAGGTGCCGTTCTAAAACATCGCCGTGAACATCGCCTGAGGTGGCACATCGCTGAATCGGTGCTAATCTCCAAAGGTGAGAGTCATAGAGAGATATAGTGTGGAAACAGGTGCTTTGGCCCAAATTGCCCACACCGGCCAACATGTCGCAGAGCTCCACTAGTCCCACCTGCCTGCGCTTGGTCCATACCCCTCCAAACCTGTCCTATCCATGAACCTGTCGAACTACTTCTTAAATATTGGGATAGTCCCAGCCTCAACTACCTCCTCTGGCAGCTTGTTCCATACATCCACCCCCAGATTCCTATTAAATCTTTTCCCCTTCACCTTAAACCTATGTCCTCTGGTCCTTGATTCCCCTACTCAGGGCATCTACCCGATCTATCCCTCTCATGATTTTATACACCTCTATAAGATTACCCCTCATCCTGCTGCTCTCCAAGGAATAGAGACCCAGCCTGCTCAACCTCTCCCTATAAATCAGCCCCTCGAGTTCTGGCAACGTCCTCCTAAATCTTCTACATACCTACATACTTCTAAATGCGGCCACACCGGCGTCTTGTACAACTGCAACATAACCTCCCAACTTCTATACTCAATACTCTGACTGATGAAGGCCAATGTGCCAAACATCTTGTGTAGGAAGTAACTGCAGGTGCAGGTTTAAACCGAAGATAAACATAAAATGCTGGAGTAACTCAGCGGGGCAGGCAGCATCTCTGGAGAAAAGGAACAGGTGACTTTTCGGGTCTGAAGAAGGGTCTCAACCCCGAAACGTCACCCAATCCCTTCTCTCCAGAGATGCTGCCTGTCCCGCTGAGTTACTCCAGCATTTTGCGTCTACCTTCCGCCTTAAAATGGCACTTGGGTAAGTGGATTTTTCCCGAATCAGGAAAATGCTGGAGTAAACTCGGCGGACAGGCAGCATCTCTGGAGAGAAGTTTCGGGTCAAGACCCTTCTCCAGACTGAAATGTCACACATTCCTTCTCTCCAGAGATGCTGCCCGTCTCGCTGAGTTACTCCAGCTTTTTTGTGTCTATCTTCGGTGCTGAATTACTCTTGACCTCCTCGGGGACCTTCGGACGGCCTTTGACTTTTTTGACCACCTTGTCGACCTGCGAGCGGGGTTATGATAAACCGCGATGTTCCCCCCCCCCTTCCCCACCCAGGCGGCGGCTCTGAGGAGTGAGCACGCGCGTGCAAGCGTGTATTCCACGCGCAGTGTGAACGGTGGTGTGAGCGTGTGGGAGTGGGCCAGGAGTTGTGGGACAGGCTCAGTCCTTGTGACATCAGGTGCTGATGCACAGCTAATACTGACATCCCGCCTTGATGTCACAAACATCACACACACAAATGTCCGTCTGAAAACCCTGGCAGGGCCACCATGCAGAATAATAAACGATATTAACCCTCCCCTCCGTCTCGCAAATAACAATCCCTCATCTCGAGAAGAAATTTGTCTTAAACTGATCAGTTGGGTCAAAAGCACCTCATCAATAGAAGACCTTGGATGTGTCAGATCGCTGTGATGATCAGTAATGCTTGGATCAACACCAGGATAAAGTAGGCAGCAAAACAACAACAGGGAACTCGGGAAGGAGCTACCAAAACCGACCTACAAAGTTCGTGGAGCGATGGAAGAGATGGAGGGCGGCAGCGAGAAAAAGGACGTGCAGGAGGGACAAGAAGATCTGACACAGGGTGAGGAAAAAGTAGAGGGGAAAGACCAGCAGGCAGGGCCAGAAGCAGAAACATCAGAGCAGGAGAAGACCGGGAAGAAGGAAGGAGAGGAAACAGGGGGCGCGGACGAACAACCCAAGGAAGATGAGCAGGAGAAGGGGGACATGGCGGAGAAAGAGCAGGCAGCGGAAGGGCAGGGCGAGGCTGGGGCAAGTGAGGGAGCAGGAGAGGAAGAGAAAGCAGGAGGGATGGAAGGGGGAGAAGAGGACAGAAAGAAGGGGGAAGAGGTGGCAGCAGAGGGAGAGAAGCCAGCGGAGGAAGAGAAGGTAGGAGATGAAGCGAAGCCAGCAGAGGAGAAGGTTGATGAAGAGAAGCCAGCAGAGAAGGTTGGAGATGAAGAGAAGCCAGCAGAGGAGAAGGTTGATGAAGAGAAGCCAGCAGAGAAGGTTGGAGATGAAGAGAAGCCAGCAGAAGAAAAGGTTGGAGATGAAGAGAAGCCAGCAGAGGAGGAGAAGGCGGAGGTGGAAAAGGGGGCAGATGAAGAAAAGGCAGGAGAGGCAGAGGCAAAAACGGAAGAGAGCGCCAAGGAGGAGGAAAAGGCCACTGAAGAAGAGAAAGGTACAGATGGAGAGAAGCCAGCAGAAGAAGAGAAACCAGTAGAGGAAGAGAAGGCGGCAGAGGGAGAGAAGCCGGCAGAGGGAGAGAAGCCGGCAGAGGGAGAGAAGCCAGCAGAGGAAGAGAAAGCGGCAGAGGGAGAGACGGCGGCAGAGGAAGAGAAGCCGGCAGAGGGAGAGAAGCCGGCAGAGGGAGAGAAGCCGGCAGAGGGAGAGAAGCCGGCAGAGGGAGAAAAGCCGGCAGAGGGAGAGAAGCCGGCAGAGGGAGAGAAGCCGGCAGAGGGAGAGAAGCCGGCAGAGGGAGAGAAGCCGGCAGAGGGAGAGAAGCCAGCAGAGGGAGAGAAGCCGGCAGAGGGAGAGAAGCCGACAGAGGGAGAGAAGCCGGCAGAGGGAGAGAAGCCGGCAGAGGGAGAGAAGCCGGCCGATGGAGAGAAGCCGGCAGAGGGAGAGAAGCCGGCAGAGGGAGAGAAGGCGGCAGAGGAAGAGAAGGCGGCAGAGGAAGAGAAGGCGGCAGAGGAAGAGAAGGCGGGTGAGGGAGAGAAGCCGGCCGATGGAGAGAAACCGGCAGAGGGAGAGAAACCAGCAGAGGGAGAGAAACCGGCAGAGGGAGAGAAGCCGGCAGAGGAAGAGAAGCCGGCAGAGGGAGAGAAGCCGGCAGAGGAAGAGAAGCCGGCAGAGGAAGAGAAGGCGGCAGAGGAAGAGAAGGCTGCAGAGGGAGAGAAGCCTGCAGAGGGAGAGAAGGCGGCAGAGGAAGAGAAGCCGGCAGAGGAAGAGAAGGCGGCAGAGGAAGAGAAGGCTGCAGAGGGAGAGAAGCCGGCAGAGGGAGAGAAGGCGGCAGAGGAAGAGAAGCCTGCAGAGGGAGAGAAGCCTGCAGAGGGAGAGAAGGCGGCAGAGGAAGAGAAGCCGGCAGAGGGAGAGAAGGCGGCAGAGGGAGAGAAGGCGGCAGAGGGAGAGAAGGCGGCAGAGGGAGAGAAGCCGGCAGAGGGAGAGAAGGCGGCAGAGGGAGAGAAGGCGGCAGAGGGAGAGAAACCGGCAGAGGGAGAGAAGCCGGCAGAGGGAGAGAAGCCGGCAGAGGGAGAGAAGGCGGCAGAGGGAGAGAAGGCGGCAGAGGGAGAGAAGGCGGCAGAGGGAGAGAAACCGGCAGAGGGAGAGAAGCCGGCAGAGGAAGAGAAAGCGGCAGAGGGAGAGAAGCCGGCAGAGGAAGAGAAAGCGGCAGAGGGAGAGACGGCGGCAGAGGAAGAGAAGCCGGCAGAGGGAGAGACGGCGGCAGAGGGAGACAAGCCGGCAGAGGGAGAGAAGCCGGCAGAGGGAGAGAAGCCGGCAGAGGGAGAGAAGCCGGCAGAGGGAGAGAAGCCGGCAGAGGGAGAGAAGCCGGCAGAGGGAGAGAAGCCGGCAGAGGGAGAGAAGCCGACAGAGGGAGAGAAGGCGGCAGAGGAAGAGAAGCCGGCAGAGGGAGAGAAGCCGGCAGAGGGAGAGAAGCCGGCAGAGGGAGAGAAGCCGGCAGAGGGAGAGAAGCCGGCAGAGGGAGAGAAGCCGGCAGAGGGAGAGAAGCCGGCAGAGGGAGAGAAGCCGGCAGAGGGAGAGAAGCCGGCAGAGGGAGAGAAGCCGACAGAGGGAGAGAAGGCGGCAGAGGAAGAGAAGGCGGCAGAGGGAGAGAAACCGACAGAGGGAGAGAAACCGACAGAGGGAGAGAAGCCGGCAGAGGAAGAGAAGGGGGGTGAGGGAGAGAAGCCAGCAGAGGAAGAGAAGCCGGCAGAGGAAGAGAAGCCGGCAGAGGGAGATAAGGCAGCAGAGGGAGAGAAGGCGGCAGAGGGAGAGAAGGCGGCAGAGGGAGAGAAACCGGCAGAGGGAGAGAAACCGACAGAGGAAGAGAAACCGGCAGAGGGAGAGAAACCGGCAGAGGAAGAGAAGGTGCCAGAGGGAGAGAAGCCGGCAGAGGAAGAGAAACCGGCAGAGGGAGAGAAACCGACAGAGGAAGAGAAGGTGCCAGAGGGAGAGAAGCCGGCAGAGGAAGAGAAACCGGCAGAGGGAGAGAAGCCGGCAGATGAAGAGAAACCGGCAGAGGGAGAGAAACCGACAGAGGAAGAGAAGGTGCCAGAGGGAGAGAAGCCGGCAGAGGAAGAGAAACCGGCAGAGGGAGAGAAACCAGCAGAAGGAGAGAAGCCGGCAGAGGGAGAGAAGCCGGCAGAGGAAGAGAAACCGACAGAGGAAGAGAAGGTGCCAGAAGGAGAGAAGCCGGCAGAGGAAGAGAAACCGGCAGAGGGAGAGAAACCGGCAGAGGGAGAGAAGCCGGCAGAGGCAGAGAAGCAGGCAGAGGGAGAGAAGCCGGCAGAGGGAGAGAAGCCGGCAGAGGGAGAGAAGCCGGCAGAGGGAGAGAAGCCGGCAGAGGGAGAGAAGCCAGCAGAGGAAGAGAAGGCGGCTGAGGAAGAGAAACCAGCAGAGGGAGAGAAGCCGGCAGAGGGAGAGAAGCCGGCTGAGGAAGAGAAGCCAGAAGAGGGAGAGAAGCCAGCAGAGGAAGAGAAACCAGTAGAGGGAGAGAAGCCGGCAGAGGAAGAGAAACCGGCAGAGGAAGAGAAGCCGGCAGAGGGAGAGAAGGCGGGTGAGGGAGAGAAGGCGGGTGAGGGAGAGAAGGCGGCAGAGGGAGAGAAGGCGGCTGAGGGAGAGAAGCCGGCAGAGGAAGAGAAGGCGGCTGAGGAAGAGAAATCAGCAGAGGGAGAGAAGCCGGCAGAGGAAGAGAAACCGGCAGAGGGAGAGAAGCCGGCAGAGGAAGAGAAGGCGGCTGAGGAAGAGAAACCAGCAGAGGGAGAGAAGCCGGCAGAGGAAGAGAAACCGGCAGAGGGAGAGAAACCAGCAGAGGGAGAGAAGCCGGCAGAGGGAGAGAAGCCAGCAGAGGAAGAGAAACCGGCAGAGGGAGAGAAGCCGGCAGAGGGAGAGAAGCCGGCAGAGGGAGAGAAGCCGGCAGAGGAAGAGAAACCGGCAGAGGGAGAGAAGGCGGCAGAGGAAGAGAAACCGGCAGAGGGAGAGAAGCCAGCAGAGGAAGAGAAGGCGGCTGAGGAAGAGAAACCAGCAGAGGGAGAGAAGCCGGCAGAGGAAGAGAAACCGGCAGAGGGAGAGAAACCTGCAGAGGAAGAGAAGGCGGCAGAGGAAGAGAAACCTGCAGAGGGAGAGAAACCTGCAGAGGAAGAGAAGGCGGCAGAGGAAGAGAAGCCGGCAGAGGGAGAGAAGCCGGCAGAGGGAGAGAAGCCGGCAGAGGAAGAGAAGGCGGCTGAGGAAGAGAAATCAGCAGAGGGAGAGAAGCCGGCAGAGGAAGAGAAACCGGCAGAGGGAGAGAAGCCAGCAGAGGAAGAGAAACCAGCAGAGGGAGAGAAGCCGGCAGAGGGAGAGAAGCCAGCAGAGGGAGAGAAACCGGCAGAGGGAGAGAAGCCGGCAGAGGGAGAGAAGCCGGCAGAGGAAGAGAAGGTGGCAGAGGGAGAGAAGGCGGCAGAGGGAGAGAAGCCGGCTGAGGAAGAGAAGCCAGAAGAGGGAGAGAAGCCGGCAGAGGAAGAGAAACCGGCAGAGGGAGAGAAGGCGGCAGAGGGAGAGAAGGCGGCAGAGGGAGAGAAGCCGGCTGAGGAAGAGAAGCCAGAAGAGGGAGAGAAGCCGGCAGAGGAAGAGAAACCGGCAGAGGGAGAGAAACTAGCAGAAGGAGAGGCAGCAGCAGAGGGAGAGAAGCCGGCAGAGGGAGAGAAGGCGGGTGAGGGAGAGAAGCCGGCAGAGGAAGAGAAACCGGCAGAGGGAGTGAAGCAGGCAGAGGGAGAGAAACCTGCAGAGGGAGAGAAACCGGAAGAGGAAGAGAAGGCGGCAGAGGAAGAGAAACCTGCAGAGGGAGAGAAACCGGCAGAGGGAGAGAAGCCGGCAGAGGAAGAGAAACCGGCAGAGGGAGAGAAGCCGGCAGAGGGAGAGAAGCCAGCAGAGGAAGAGAAGGCGGCTGAGGAAGAGAAATCAGCAGAGGGAGAGAAGCCGGCAGAGGAAGAGAAACCGGCAGAGGGAGAGAAGCCGGCAGAGGGAGAGAAGCCAGCAGAGGAAGAGAAACCAGCAGAGGGAGAGAAGCCGGCAGAGGGAGAGAAGCCAGCAGAGGAAGAGAAGGCGGCTGAGGAAGAGAAACCAGCAGAGGGAGAGAAGCCGGCAGAGGAAGAGAAACCGGCAGAGGGAGAGAAGCCAGCAGAGGAAGAGAAGGTGGCAGAGGGAGAGAAGGCGACAGAGGAAGAGAAACCAGCAGAGGGAGAGAAGCCGGCTGAGGAAGAGAAGCCAGAAGAGGGAGAGAAGCCGGCAGAGGAAGAGAAACCAGCAGAGAAGCCAGCAGAGGAAGAGAAGGTGGCAGAGGAAGAGAAGGTGGCAGAGGGAGAGAAGGCGGCAGAGGAAGAGAAACCAGCAGAAGAGAAGGCTGCTGAGGAAGAGAAACCAGCAGAGGGAGAGAAGCCGGTAGAGGGAGAGAAGCAAACAGAGGGAGAGAAGCCGGCAGAGGAAGAGAAGCAAACAGAGGAAGAGAAGGCGGCAGAGGGAGAGAAGCCGGCAGAGGGAGAGAAGGTGGCAGAGGAAGAGAAACCGGCAGAGGGAGAGAAGGTGGCAGAGGAAGAGAAACCGGCAGAGGAAGAGAAACCTGCAGATGAAGAGAAACCTGCAGAGGGAGAGAAACCGGCAGAGGGAGAGATACCGGCAGAGGGAGAGAAGCCGGCAGAGGAAGAGAAACCGGCAGAAGAAGAGAAGCCGGCTGAGGAAGAGAAGCCGGCAGAGGGAGAGAAGGCGGCAGAGGGAGAGAAGCCGGCAGAGGGAGAGAAGGCGGCAGAGGGAGAGAAGCCGGCAGAGGGAGAGAAACCGGCAGAGGGAGAGAAGGTGGCAGAGGAAGAGAAACCGGCAGAGGAAGAGAAACCTGCAGAGGAAGAGAAACCTGCAGAGGGAGAGAAACCGGCAGAGGGAGAGATACCGGCAGAGGGAGAGAAGCCGGCAGAGGAAGAGAAACCGGCAGAGGGAGAGAAGCCGGCAGAGGAAGAGAAACCTGCAGAGGGAGAGAAACCGGCAGAGGGAGAGATACCGGCAGAGGGAGAGAAGCCGGCAGAGGAAGAGAAACCGGCAGAGGGAGAGAAGCCGGCTGAGGAAGAGAAGCCAGAAGAGGGAGAGAAGCCGGCAGAGGAAGAGAAACCGGCAGAGAAGCCAGCAGAGGAAGAGAAGGTGGCAGAGGAAGAGAAGGTGGCAGAGGGAGAGAAGGCGGCAGAGGAAGAGAAACCAGCAGAAGAGAAGGCTGCTGAGGAAGAGAAACCAGCAGAGGGAGAGAAGCCGGTAGAGGGAGAGAAGCAAACAGAGGGAGAGAAGCCGGCAGAGGAAGAGAAGCAAACAGAGGAAGAGAAGCCAGCAGAGGGAGAGAAGCAAACAGAGGAAGAGAAGGCGGCAGAGGGAGAGAAGCCGGCAGAGGGAGAGAAGGTGGCAGAGGAAGAGAAACCGGCAGAGGGAGAGAAGGTGGCAGAGGAAGAGAAACCGGCAGAGGAAGAGAAACCTGCAGATGAAGAGAAACCTGCAGAGGGAGAGAAACCGGCAGAGGGAGAGATACCGGCAGAGGGAGAGAAGCCGGCAGAGGAAGAGAAACCGGCAGAAGAAGAGAAGCCGGCTGAGGAAGAGAAGCCGGCAGAGGGAGAGAAGGCGGCAGAGGGAGAGAAGCCGGCAGAGGGAGAGAAGGCGGCAGAGGGAGAGAAGCCGGCAGAGGGAGAGAAACCGGCAGAGGGAGAGAAGGTGGCAGAGGAAGAGAAACCGGCAGAGGAAGAGAAACCTGCAGAGGAAGAGAAACCTGCAGAGGGAGAGAAACCGGCAGAGGGAGAGATACCGGCAGAGGGAGAGAAGCCGGCAGAGGAAGAGAAACCGGCAGAGGGAGAGAAGCCGGCAGAGGAAGAGAAACCTGCAGAGGGAGAGAAACCGGCAGAGGGAGAGATACCGGCAGAGGGAGAGAAGCCTGCAGAGGGAGAGAAACCGGCAGAGGGAGAGAAGCCGGCAGAAGAAGAGAAGCCGGCTGAGGAAGAGAAGCCGGCAGAGGAAGAGAAACCTGCAGAGAAAGAGCAGCCGGCAGAGGGAGAGATGGTGGCAGAGGGAGAGATGGGGGCAGAGGAAGAGAAGGCGGCAGAGGGAGAGAAGCCGGCAGAGGGTGAGAAGCCGGCAGAGGGAGAGAAGCCGGCAGAGGGTGAGAAGGCGGCAGAGGAAGAGATGGTGGCTGAGGAAGAGAAGGTGGCAGAGGGAGAGAAGGTGGCAGAGGGAGAGAAGCCGGCAGAGGGAGAGAAGCCGGCAGAGGGAGAGAAGCCGGCAGAGGGTGAGAAGGCGGCAGAGGAAGAGAAGCCGGCAGAGGAAGAGAGGGTATCAGAGGTATGGAGGGTGTCAGAGAAAGAGAAGCCGGCAGAGGAAGAGAAACCGGCAGAGGGAGAGAAGGCGGGAATGCTAGAGATGCCGGCAGAGGAATTGAGGGCATCACAGATATGGAGGGTGTCAGAGGGTGAGATGCCGGCAGAGGAAAAGAAGCGGGCAGAGGAATGGTGGGTGTCAGAGGAAGGGAAACCGGCCGAAGAAGAGAAACCGGCAGAGGAAGAGAAAGTTGGAGAAGGGGCGGCGGCAGAGGAAGAGAAGCCAGCAGAGGAAGAGAAGCCGGCAGAGGAAGAGAAGCCAGCAGAGGAAGAGAAACCTGCAGAGGAAGAGAAGGTGGCAGAAGAAGAGAAACCAGCAGAGGAAGTGAAACTAGCAGAGGAAGGGAAAGCAGCAGAGGAAGAGGTAAGCGAGGAAAAGCCGGCAGAAGAAGAGAAGCCTGTAGAGGAAGAGAAACCGGCAGAGGAAGAAAAGGCGGCAGAAGAAGAGAAACCGGCAGAGGAAGGGAGGCAGGCAGAGGGAGAACAAGAGAAGCCGGCAGAGGAAGTTGGAGAGGAAGGGAAGGCGGCAGAGGAAGAGAAATCGGTAGAGGAGAAGGCAACAGAAGAGGCGGGGTTGATAAAGGTGGCTGAACAAAAAGCCAAGGCAGAAGAAGCTACCTGTGAGTGGCCAGATGACGTGAGTGAGGAGAGTGGCGAGTCACAATCAGTTATAGTAACCGCCGTGTCATCAACAATTGAAGAGGTGTGTGAGCAGCCATTGGTGGAGAAGAAGGAAAGGGAGGCAGGAAAAGACGAAGGGGAAGAGGTAGCAGAGAAACATGAAAAGGTAGAAGTAGGGGATCTAGGAATATCGGAAAAAATGGAAGAGCCCGGAGAGGAGGAGAAGGCAGTGGAGGCTGAGAAAGTGGAGGAGGAAGCCAAACCTGAAGAGGAGGTCACTGCCGGAGAAGGGGTGGCTGCGGAGGCAGAGGGTGAGGAGAAGGAGGAAGAGGAGGAAAAGGGAGTAGAGGAGGAGAAAGCGGGAGAGGAGGGGGCGGCAGAGGAGGAGAAGCCGGCAGAGGAGGTTGCAGAGGAAGAGAAGCCGGCAGAGGAGGTTGCAGAGGAAGAACAGCCGGCAGAGGAAGTTGCAGAGGAAGAGAAGCCGGCAGAGGAAGTTGCAGAGGAAGAGAAGCCGGCAGAGGAAGTTGCAGAGGAAGAGAAGCCGGCAGAGGAAGTTGCAGAGGAAGAGAAGCCAGCAGAGGAAGTTGCAGAGGAAGAGAAGCCGGCAGAGGAAGTTGCAGAGGAAGAGAAGCCGGCAGAGGGAGAGGAAGAAAAGCCAGCAGAGGAAGTTGAAGAGCAAGCAGCAGAGGAAGTTGGTGAGGAAGGAAAGCCTGTAGAGGAAGTTGGAGAGGAAGAGAAACCAGCGGAGGAAGTTGCAGAGGAAGAGAAGCCGGCAGAGGGAGAGGAAGAGAAGCCGGCAGAGGAAGTTGGAGAGGAAGAAAAGACGGCAGAGGAAGTTGGAGAGGAAGGAAAGCCGGCAGAGGAAGTTGGAGAGGAAGAGAAGCCGGCGGAGGAAGTTGCAGAGGAAGAGAAACCGGCAGAGGAAGTTGCAGAGGAAGGGAAGCCGGCAGAGGAAGTTGGAGAGGAAGAGAGAGCGGCAGAAGTTGGCGAAGAAGAAAAGGGTGCAGAGGAAGTTGGGGAGGAAAAGGCGGCGGAAGAGGAAGAGAAACCGGCAGAGGAAGAGAAACCGGTAGAGGAAGAAGCAGTCGAAGAGAAGGTGCCCATTTTGATGATAGAGAGTGGAACACCAGAAGACATGGCAGCAGCTGAAGAGGAAGAACTGGAATCCGAAGAATCTGTTTGTGAGTTGCCTGAAGATGAAGAAAAGGAAGAGGAGAAGCAAATATTTGATGCATCAACAATAACAACCGTATCGTCTGAAGAAGAAGTATGCGAGTTGCCGGAGAAAGAGAAAGGGGAGGCAGGGGAAGCAGAGCCCGAGAGAGGGGGAGAAATAGAGAAGGCGGCAGAGGAGGAGAAACCGGCAGAGGAGGAGAAGGCGGCAGAGGTAGAGAAACCAGTAGAAGAAGAGAGACCAACAGAGAGAGGGGCGGCAGAGGAAGAGAAGCCGACAGAGGAAGAGGCGGCAGAGGGAGAGAAACTGGCAGAGGAAGAGGCGGCAGAGGGAGAGAAACCGGCAGAGGAAGAGGCGGCAGAGGGAGAGAAGCCGGCAGAGGAAGAGAAGCCGGCAGAGGAAGAGAAACCAGCAGAGGAAGAGAAACCGGCAGAGGAAGAGAAGGTGGCAGAGGGAGAGAAGGCGGCAGAGGAAGAGAAAGCAGCAGAGGTAGTTGGAGAGGAAGGAAAGCCGGCAGAGGAAATTGGAGAGGAAGGAAAGCCGGCAGAGGAAATTGGAGAGGAAGGAAAGCCTGCAGAGGAAGTTGGAGAGGAAGAGAAGGCAGCTGAGGAAGAGAAGCCGGCAGAGGAAGAGAAGCCGGCAGAGGAAGAGAAACCGGCAGAGGAAGAGAAGCCAGCAGAGGAAGAGAAGGCGGCAGAGGGAGAGGAAGAGAAAGAAGCAGAGGGAGAGGAAGGAAAGCCGGCCGAGGAAGTTGGAGAGGAAGTGAAAGCAGCAGTGGAAGAGAAGGCAGCAGAGGAAGAGAAGGCAGCAGAGGAAGCTGGAGAGGAAGAGAAGGCAGCAGAGGAAGTTGGAGAGGAAGGAAAGCCGGCAGAGGAAGAGAAGGCAGCAGAGGAAGTTGGAGAGGAAGGAAAGCCGGCAGAGGAAGAGAAGGCAGCAGAGGAGGTTGGAGAGGAAGGAAAGCCGGCAGAGGAAGAGAAGGTAGCAGAGGAAGTTGGAGAGGAAGAGAAGGCAGCAGAGGAAGGAAAGCCGGCAGAGGAAGAGAAGGCAGCAGAGGAAGGAAAGCCAGCAGAGGAAGAGAAAGTAGCAGAGGAAGTTGGAGAGGAAGGAAAGCCGGCACAGGAAGTTGGAGATGAAGAGAAGGCGGCAGAGGAAGAGAAACCGGCAGAGGAAGAGAAGCCGGCAGAGGAAGAGAAGCCGGCAGAGGAAGAGAAACCGGCAGAGGAAGAGAAACCGGCAGAGGAAGAGAAGCCGGCAGAGGAAGAGAAGCCGGCAGAGGAAGAGAAGCCGGCAGAGGAAGAGAAGGCGGCAGAGGAAGAGAAAGCTGAGATCCCAGCAAAGGAAGAAGTGGTGAGTGAAACTGAGAAGGCAGAAATGGCAGAGAGAATGGTGAAGGACCGGGCAGAGAAGATGAAGGGTGCAGAAGGGGAGGATAAGCGGAAGATGGACAGCGTGGTGAAGACGGTGGTGAAGGTGGTGGAAGGGGTGGTTGACCGGGTGATGGAGAAGGCAATTGAACGGATGGTGGAAGTTGGCAAGACCAGGATGGGGGAGCGGGATAAGATGGTGAAGGTGGTGGAGAAGGTGGTGGAAAATGTGGTGGAGAAGGTGGAGAAGATCATGGAGGATCTGGCGAAGATGGAGGATGTGCCGGAGAAGAAGATCGAAAGGATGGTGGACCTGGTGGTGGAGGAAGGGCAGAAGCTGTTTGAGAAGATGATGGAGAAGATGGGGCGGATGGTGGAGGAAGAAGCTCGAGATGCGGCGGTGCCGCCGGAGAGCTGCGAGCGTCAGCTGAAGGAGTCCAAGAAGGAGGTGGATAAGATGAAGCGGCAGAAGAAAGAGGAGGCCACGGCCAGGGAAGAGCTAGCGAAGAAGAAGGCGGCGGGGAAAGTGAAGTCCAAGGACGCGGAGCCGTTGAAAAAGAAGAAGAAGAAGGCGCGGGAAGAGGAGTCGGAGAGTGAGGAGAGCTCGAGGGTGAAATCGGAGAGCTCGGAGACCGAGGAGTCTGCAGCCGCCGCGCCGGTCAAGTCTAAAAAGTCGGCCGGGGCCAAGTCCAAGAAGGCGGCGAAGGAGGCAAAGGAGGAGGAGCCGCCGGTGAAGAAGAAGGTGAGCAAGGAGAAGGTGATGGTGCCCCCGGTGATGGAGGACGAGTTCCAGCGGCTGTACGACCAGTTGGTGGAGCGGGCGGGCGGCCAGTTGGACCTGGCTGGCTACCGGCGGCTGCTGGAAGAGGAGGGGTTCCCGACGGGCGAGGCCAGAGCCACCGAGGCCTTCCGGCGGTTGGATGCTGACAGCGACGGGACGGTGGGGTTCCAGGACTTCCTGGTCGCTGCCACCGATGCCCGCCTCTACAGCCAGTTCTTCTCTGAGCTGCCCAACACACGGGAGGACGCAGGCTTGCAGAAGGGCCTGGTGGACAACACGGTCTACTTTGAGATCCTCTCCCGGCTTCTGGGCTCGCGCATCATCTCGGAGGACTCCACTGGCCGCATCATCGAGTACTTCTACAAGAAGAAGAAAGGCGCTAAGCTGAAGACCAGGAAGGAGAGCAAAGGTGCCTGCACCAGCATCGTGGAGGGGACCTTCCTCGGAGTCTCCGTTTACAGCTTGCTGCAGTACCTGGACATCCTGGGGCCGGATGAGCAGTACAGGGAGGTTCCCCTGAAGCCCGAGCAGGTCACCGCCTTCAGGGAGGTCTTCCAGATCTTCCCCACTGACGGGGATGAGCGGATAGACTTGTCCTGTCTCAGCAGTATGATGACCCAGCTTCAAATCCCACTGCGCAATCCCCTGATTGCGGACGAGGTGAAGTTCGCTGGGGTCAACGGCGGCCGCCCTGTCGACTTCCGGGACTTCCTCACCATCATGGCGGACACAGCCGTCTTCGGCCGCTTCCTGGACCCTCCGTACCCGGAGGCTGCTCACTCCCTGTCTCCCGAGGTCTTCCCTTTCGCCGTCCTGCTGAAGTCGGTGGAGTCGGGTCAGGTCGGTAACGAGACCAAGTCCGCCCTGGCATTTTACTACCAACCCAAGCTGGAGATAGTGCAACCGAAGCCCAAGAAGCAAGGCAGGCCCAAGTCCGCTCCCAAAGGCGCCGCCGCCGCTCCGAGCCGCCCGCCCCCAGTCCTGGCTCCGGCCCCAGCTCCTGTCCTTGCCCCCGCTCCAGCTCCCACTCCCGCCCTCGCTCAAGCTCCGGCCCCAGCTCCAGCTCTAGCTCCAGCACCGGTCCCAGCCCCAGCTCCAGCCCTAGCTCCGGCCCCTGTTCCCAAACGCACCCCACCGCCACCCAGGCCCCAGAGGGTGGCCCGCACCAAGTCACCCAAGCCCAAGAGATCGGTGTCGCCCAGCAAGGCGGCAAGGCCGGCCACCACGGGTAGCCAAGCTCTGCG
Source organism: Amblyraja radiata (assembly GCF_010909765.2). Classification (NCBI taxonomy): domain Eukaryota; kingdom Metazoa; phylum Chordata; class Chondrichthyes; order Rajiformes; family Rajidae; genus Amblyraja; species Amblyraja radiata. The sequence goes on from NW_022630094.1 coordinate 1,258,897, forward strand.
GCAGAAGGCCAAGGAAAAGACCGACGAGTACACCCGCAATGTCCTGGCCAACCGGCAGTACTACGAGAAGAAGTTCAGGCCTGTGATGAGGAACCCCGCCTTCCACAACGCCTTCCGGGAATACACGTGGACATGGAGGGCCCCGTCGCTAGACCGGAGCTGCTCGGCACCCGCCAAGAAGAAAAGGGAAGAAAAAGGGAAAAAGGAGAAGTAGGCGTAACTATTAGTGGCGAGCACACTCCTGGGGGGGAAAAGAGAAAATGTCTGAGCCTCCTCCGAGCCTAGCCCCGAAAGGGAGGGGTGAGCGCCTTAATTCGGTAATGTAAAGGATGGCTTCGCGGCCTTAATGTGAAATAATAAAAGCAACCTCTCTACACACACCAGTGCCATCTTTTCATGTCCAAGGAGAAGGGGTGGTGGGGAAGGGGAGAGAAGGAAGCGCCTGCACACGCTCACCTCACACACACACACTTCTTCTTGCGTACGGCGAGCACAGCCTAAAGGGCCTGTCCCACTTGCATGCAATTGCATGCGTTTGGCGCGACCAAACTGAAGCGGAGTTCACGCGAAGTTCGCGCTAAGTACGCACTAAGTTTGCACGTGACATCATTTGCATCATTCTTACCAATCAGCTGGGCAGGAGGCGGGCCAACTGAATTTGGGCGTCGCACAGCGTCGGGCGGTGACGTCGACGCTACGCCACGCCGGGCGGTGACATTATCGCGCAACACCATGCGCTAGGCGTACGCTGTCAAGATGCTGAGTACGACATCAAGACGGCGCGCAAAATTTTCAGACATTGCAGGAATTTCGGAGCTCCGCGCAATGTCGGGACCAGCCCCGCACAACTCCATATGCCTCCGCGCTCCGAAGTGGGACTGGCCCCGCGAAGCCCGTACGCCTCAAGCGACCACAAGGTCGCCTAATTTGCGAGCCAAGGTCGCGTAAGTGGGACAGGCCCTTAAAGTTGCAAGACAACTGGTTCTATTTGATCTTATTTGATTGTGCAGGCCGGGTTGATTGCATTCGTCGAAACAGGGCGGAACACGTGAAGGTTACAATCTCCCATCCCACACACACAAATATACACTCAAGACACACTTCCAAAAAACCCCCAGAAAATAGGTGCAGCCCCTTCGAGCCAGCACCGCCATTCAAGGGTCAAGGTTCACATTTATTGATCCTGGCTGATCATCCACAATCAGTACCCCATTCCTGCTTTCTCCCCATATCCCTTGATTCTGTTAGCCCCAAGAGCTAAATCTCTCTTGAAAACATGCAGTGAATTGGCCTCCACTGCCTTCTGTGGCAGAGAATTCCACTGATTCACACAACTCACTGGGTGGAAAAGTTTTTCCTCATCTCAGTCCTAAATGGCCGACACATTATTCTTAAACTGTGTGTGACCCCTGGTTCTGGACACACACACACACATACTGAGACACACACGCACGGTGGCGCAGCAGTAGAGTTGCTGCCTCACGGCGCCAGAGACCCGGGATCGATTCTGACTGCGGGTGCTGTCTTCACGGAGTTTGCAAGTTCTCCCCGTGACCGCGTGGATTTTCTCCGGGTGCTCCGGTTTCCTCCCACACTCCAAAGACGAGGTTTTTGTAGTTTAATTTGCTTGATGTAATTGCATATTGTCCCTCTTGTGTGTAGGAAAATGTAAGTGTGTGGGGATCGCTGGTCGGCGCTGACTCGGTGGGCCGAAGGGTCCGTTTCCGCGCAGTATCTCTAAACGAAACACAGACAAACACACATATATAGGTAAACTCATACACTGAGACACTCACACATTAGTACTGAGGCACACACACACTGAGACACAGACACACACACATAAATACATACACACACACTCACCCCCACACTTATACACATACAGACACACACACACATACACCCCTGAGGTGTCAGATTTCAGCAATCCTTGTCACCTTCCGCTCAGCTAACAATTTCCTCACTTGCACCTCCTCCAACCTCATCTACCGTATCCGTTGCTCACGATGTGGATGCTTATACATTGGCCCAGTGGTATGAATATTCTCTCACTTCAGGTAGCCCCGGCATTTCCTCTCTCTATCCCTCCTCCACCCAAGTCGCACCAGCTTCTCGTTTTCACCCAACAGCTAATAATGGCCTTTCCTTTATGCATCGTTACTTTTTTGCATATCTTTCATTCATTGTTCTTTATCTCTCTACATCACCATCTATATCTCTTGTTTCCCTTACCAGTTTGAAGAAGGGTCTCGACCCGAAACGTCACCCATTCCTTCTCTCCAGAGATGCTGCCTGTACCGTTGAGTTACTCCAGCTTCTTGTGTCTATCTACATTTCCTTATCATCGTCTGCTTTGACCTGTCCTTTTCACACCTTACCCCTTCCATATCTCTAGATTGCCTCTCTCCTCTCACTTCGGGACACGTGACAATAAACTAAGAAGGGCTTCACCCCGAAACGTCAGACAGCATCTCTGGGGAGAAGTCTGAAGAAGGTTCTTGACCTGAAACGTCACCCATTCCTTTTCTCCAGAGATGCTGCCTGTCCCGCCGAGTTACTCCAGCATTTTGCATCTGTCAACAATTCAGGCATGGACTCATGGACTTATTTCCTTCGCTCCATAGATGCTGCCTCACCCGCTGAGTTTCTCCAGCATTTTTGTCTACCTATAAACTAAACTAAATTCAGTTTCAGTTTAGTTTATTGTCATGTGTACAGAGGTACAGTGAAAAGCTTTTGTTGCGTGCTAACCAGACAGCGGAAAGACAATACATGATTACAATCGATCCATTTATAATGTAATAAGAGAATCATGTTTAGTGCAAGGTAAAGCCAGCAAAGTCCGATCTAGGATAGTCTGAGGGTCATCAAAGAGGTAGATAGTGGTTCAGCACTGCCCTCTGACAGTTGTAGGATGAAACTAAACTAACACTAGTCCCAATGTTGAGGAAGGAACTGCAGATGCTGGTTTAAATCGAAGATGGACACAAAATGCTGGAGTAATTCAGTGAGACAGGCAGCATCTCTGCAGAGAAGGAATAGGTGACGTTTCGGGATCTGAAGAAGGGTCTCGGCCCGAAACGTCACCCATTTCTTCTCTCCAGAGACGCTGCCTGTCCTGTTGAGTTACTCCAGCATTTTGTGTCTAACACTAGGTCCCACCTGCTCGTCTGACCAATATCCCTCCAAACCTGTCCTATCCATGTACCTGTCAACCTTTTCTTAAACGTTGCGATGGTCCCAGCCTCAACTGCCTCCTCCAGCAGCTTGTTCCATACACCCACCACCTTACCCTCTGTGTGAACAGACCCAGCCTCTCCTTGTCTCTCCTGATCCTGTAGAATCGCTGACTCCAATTGAGACTGAATATCGCTGGAAGCGCTTAGCAGGGCAGGCAACGTCTGTGGGGAGAGACACTAAAATCGATGTCTTAGTTACACCAAAGGATCTTGTGCTTGAAACATCAAGTGTATTTCTTCCTGCAGATTTTGCTCACCAGCTAAGGCATCGCAGCGGTAGAGTTGCTGCCTTACAGCACCGGAGACCCGGGTTCGATCCTGACTGCGGGTGCTTGTATGTACAGAGTTTGTACGTTCTTCCCGTGGCCGCGTGGGTTTTCACCGAGATCTTCGGTTTCCTCCCACACTCCAAAGACGTACAGGTTTGGTATAATCATAAATTGTCTCTAGTGTGTGTGTGTTAATGTGCAGGCATCGCTGGTTGGCACGGACTCAGGGGGCCGAAGGGCCTGGTTTCGCGTTGTATCTCTAAACTAAACTAAATAAGGCACTGGTAAGGCCGCATTTGGAGTATTGTGAGCAATTTTGGGCAGACTACGGAGCAAACCAGAGGACTGGGAGAAATTTAGAACTCAACAGAGGAGGACAAAGGCTTTAATTAAGAGGGGGGGGGGGGAGAAGAGCATGAAAGAAAGCTTGCTGGGTATATAAAAACTGACTAAAAGCTTCTTTAGATATGTAAAAAGGAAAAGATTAGTGAGGACAAATGTAGGTTCCTTACAATCAGATGCAGGTGAATTTATAATGGGAAACTAAGAAATGGCAGAACAGTTAAACAAATACTTTGGTTCTGTCTTCATTAAGGAAGACACAAACAACCTCCCAGAAATACTAGGGGATCGAGGATCTAGTGGGAGGGAGGAACTGAAGGGAATTCACATTAGTCAGGAAATTGTGTTAGGTAAACCAAAGATCCTATAGCAAGCAAGATAGACTACTCCTGCTAAATGCAATGGGCTGACATGTAGTACGCAACGGAGCGGAACGTGGGCCTTTTTTTCATCCATTTCAGTAACCCGATCCGACCCGACTCGCAGTGTAATCAACGTTGCGGGGGAACAGTTTGTGTCAATAAATTTTAATTCTGAAAATGAGAAGATTTTTCCCAAATAACTTCTATTTTTACGAGGATGTTTCCGTAACCGGCTTCCGTCTCCGCACTAATATCCTATGGGATCTTTGGTGCGGAGACGGAAGCCGGTTACGGAAATGGGCCCGAAAATTATCCATGAATCTGCCCATGACCATACTACGTCTTTTTCGTCAAGTGATCTATCCTGCTTGCTGTAGGACCTTTGAGGTAAACTGTTGGAACTGAAGGCAGATAAATCCCCAGGGCCTGATGGTCTGCATTCCAGAGTACTCAAGGAGGTGGCCCTAGATATCGTGGATGCATTGGTGATCATTTTCCAATGTTCTCTCGACTCTGGGTCCATTCTTGTGGACTGGAGGATAGCCAATTTTTAAGAAAGGAGGGAGAGAAAATGGGGAATTATAGACCAGTTAGCCTTACATCGGTAGTGGGGAAGTTGCTTGAGTCGATTATTAAAGATGTTATAGCAGCGTATTTGGAAAGCAGTGACGGGATCATGGATTTATGGAGGGGAAATCGTGCTTTGGCTAATCTTCTGGAGTTTTTTGAGGATGTAACAAGTAGAATGGATAAGGGAGTGCCAGTGGATGTGGTGTATCTGGACTTTCAAAAAACATTTGACAAGGTCCCACACAAGAGATTAGTGTGCAAAATGAGAGCACACTTTTGGGGGCAGGTTATTGACATGGATAGAGAACTGGTTGGCAGACAGGAAACAAAGAGTAGGAATTAACGGGTCCTTTTCAGAATGGCAGGCAGTGACTAGTGGGATGCCGCAAGGCTCAGTGCTGGGACCCCAGTTATTCACAGCACCCTCCATAATGTTTGGGACAAAGACCCATCATTTATTTATTTGCCTCTGTACTCCACAATTTGAGATTTGTAATAGAAAAAATTCACATGTGGTTAAAGTGCACATTGTCAGATTTTATTAAACGGTATTTTTATACATTTTGGTTTCATGTAGAAATTATAGCAGTGTTTATACATAGTCCCCCCATTTCAGGGCACCATAATGTTTGGGACACAGCAATGTCATGCAAATGAAAGTAGTCATGTTTAGTATTTTGTTGCATATCCTTTGCATGCAACAACTGCTTGAAGTCTGCGATTCATGGACATCACCAGTTTCTGGGTGTCTTCTCTGGTGATGCTCTGCCAGGCCTGTATTGCAGCCATCTTTAGCTTATGCTTATTTTGGAGGCTAGTCCCATTCAGTTTTCTTTTCAGCATATAAAAGACATGCTCAATTGGGTTCAGATCGGGCGACTGACTTGGCCACTCAAGAATTGACCATTTTTTAGCTATGAAAAACTCCTTTGTTGCTTTAGCAGTATGTTTGGGATCATTATCTTGCTGCAGAATGAACTTCCGGCCAATGAGGTTTGAGGCATTTGTTTTAACTTGAGCAGATAGAATGTGTCTATACACTTCAGAATTCAATATGCTACTACCATCAGCAGTTGTATCATCAATGAAGAAGTGAGCCAGTACCTTCAGCAGCCATACATGCCCAGGCCATAACAACCCCACACCATGTTTCACAGATGAGGTGATATGCTTTGGATCTTGGGCAGTTTCTTCTCTCCTCCATACTTTGCTCTTGCCATCACTCTGATATGTTAATCTTTGTCTCATCTGTCCACAAGACCTTTTTCTAGAACTGTGGTTGCTCTTTTAAGTACTTCTTGGCAAACTGTAACCCGGCCATCCTATATACTGGAATTTAGAAGGATGAGAGGATATCTTATTGAAACATATAAGATTATTAAGGTTTGGACAGGCTAGAGGCAGGAAACATGTTCCCAATGTTGGGGGAGTCCAGAACCAGGGGTCACAGTTTAAGTATAAGGGGTAAGCCATTTAGAACGGAGATGAGGAAACACTTTTCCACACAGAGAGTTGTGAGTCTGTGGAATTCTCTGCCTCAAAGGTCGGCGGAGGCTGGTTCTCTGGATACTTTCAAGAGAGAGCTAGATAGGGTTCTTAAATATAGTGGAGTCAGGGGATATTTGAATTGATTTTATTGAATTGATTTTATTAGGGACAGTGCATATTAATAAAAAATTTGCATGTAATATGCAAGATTGTAGCCAGTGGCTAATTTCCATCTTTAGTCCCACACAAGATAAACACATCCCAAACAAGGTAAAAACAAAAGACAAAAACAAAAACAAAACAAACAATATGGGGAGAAGGCAGGAACAGGGTACTGATTGGGGATGATCAGCCATGATCACATTGAATGGTGGTGCTGGCTCGAAGGGCCGAATGGCCTCTACTCCTGCACCTTTTGCCTATTGTCTATTTTTGTGGCTATCTTCAACTTCCACAGGGGCAGAAGAAAAGCGTGGCACTACGGGCGCTGTCTGTACGGAGTTTATACGTTCTCCCCGTGGGTTTTCTCCGAGAACTTCGGTTTCCTCCCACACTCCAAGGATGTACATGTGTGTAGGTTAATTGGCTTGTGTTTGTTGGTATAAATGGTTATACTTGGTATAAATGTAAGATCAAAGGTAGACAAAAGGATCTGCAGTTCCTTCTTGACCATAGATGCTGCCGCACCCGCTGAGTTTCTCCAGCACTTTTGTCTACCTTCGATTTTCCAGCATCTGTTCCTTCTTGAACATTTTATCTACTCCACTGCGATATGTCCTCAAGGTATGCCTACTTTGAAGAGGTTCTCCTCCCTCCGAAGACTTCTTCCCCCCCCCCCCCCCCCCCCCAGCATCAGTCTGCAGATGGGTTTTGGCCCGAAACGTTGCCTATTTCCTTCACTCCATAGATGCTGCCGCACCCGCTGAGTTTCTCCAGCACTTTTGTCTAGCTTTTGTATAAATATAAAATTGTCCGTAGTGTGTGTAGGCTTGTGTTAATGTGCAAGGATCGCTGGCCAAATGGCCTGTTTCTGCGCTGTGTCTCTAAGGAAACTGAAGGGCAAGTTTTTTTCACCCAAATATTAAGTGTGGCTGATATCTGGCATTCTCATCTCGAGGAGTTGGTGGAGTTCGATAGTGTTGCTGCATTTATATGATTTGAACACAACTCATAAGGTTATAGGATCAGAACTAGGCAATCCGGTCCATCAAGTCTACTCTGCCATTCAATCGTGGCTGATCTAACTCTCCCTCCTAACCCCATTCCCCTTCCTTCTCCTCACAACCCCTGACACCCGCACTAATCAAGAATCTATCTATCTACGCCTTAAAAATATCCTTTGACTTGGCCTCCACCGCCGTCTGTGGCAAATAATTCAACAGATTCACCGCCCTCTGACTAAAGAAATTCCTCCTCATCTCCTTCCTCGAGCAACGTCCTTTAATTCTGAGGCAGTGATCTCTGGCCCTAGACTCCCCCACTAGTGGAAACATCTTCTCCACGCCCACTCTATCTGAGCCTTTCACTATTTTGTAAGTTTCAATGAGGTCCCCCCCTCATTCTTCTAAAACTCTGATAAGCTTGGGGATCTTCTCATGCGCCTGAGATTCACGGGAGGGTGGCCTTGGAGGGGAGGATGCTCCTCAAACTGCGGAGCATCCTGGACAATATGGCTCACCCCCTCCGTGGCACACTGGTCAACCTGAGGAGCACCTTCAGCAACAGACTGGTTCCACCAAGATGCAGCACAGAACGCCACAGGAGATCCTTCTTCCCTGTGGCTATCAAACTACAACTCCTTCCGTTTCTATCATGGGGTAGACTAAGACTGACTCTCTCCCCCCCCACCCCCGTCCCCAATCTCTGCACATCCCCAATCCTGGACTTTCCATTAGTCACTTTAATTTCACGTTTCATGTATGTTTTTGTGGTTTATGACTGTTGGCAGATCAATTTCCCTCCTGGGATAAATAAAGATGTGTGCAGTTTTAGTCTCCAAATTTCAGGGAGTGCAGCGTAGGTTCACCAGGTTAATTCCCAGGATGGTGGGACTGTCATATGTTGAAAGGTTGGAGCGACTGGGGTTGTATACTCTGGAATTTAGAAGGATGTGAGGGGATCTTATTGAAACATATAAGATTGGTAAAGGATTGGGCACGCTAGAGGCAGGAAACATGTTCCCAATGTTGGGGGAGTCCAGAACCAGGGGCCACACACAGTGGTAGGCCATTTGGAACGGAGATGAGGAAAAACGTTTTCACCCAGAGTTGTGAATCTAGAATTCTCTGCCTCGGAAGGCAGTGGAGGCAGATTCTCTGGATGCTTTCAAGAGAGAGGTAGATGGAGCTCTTAACGATAGCGGAGTCAGGGGATGTGGGGAGAAGGCAGGAACGGGGTGCTGATTGGGGATGATCAACCATAATCACAGTGAATGGCGGTGCTGGCTCAAAGGGCCGAATGGCCTACTCCTGCACCTATTGTCTATGTAAGTTTTATCGTATCGTACCTCAGTGCGGCCCTGTTGCTGTAACACTATATTCTGCATTCTGTTTTTATTCCCTTGTGCTTACCTGATATACTCATGTATGTTACAAAACTTACCTTCAGCGGCGCTGCAGTTCTGCCACTGGCTGTGTGCGCGACTTTGGCGCCTTTGTGGGGGGGGGGGCGTGATTAAAATGCCGTTTTCTCCTGCCTGTCCGAGATATATTTTCACGGGCTACTACCTGATGCTGAAAATTCGTTCTGACTGCCGTTCTCGGAATTTAAAAAAAAAACGCGGGACAATTTAAGCACTGAAGTAAAATAAAAAGCTACTTCTAACGCCGTCAACGGGACGGATCTCACGTACGGGACAAAACATAAGGTAAGTCGTCTATTTTACATGTAAACTTGCTTCTTAGGATTCCTTTAATCAAAATTTCATCGGCGAAAACGTGATTATGTTAATATACGAACCGGCCGTGTTTTTCCTGCCGACATGGGGTTTAAATTAACCGCAACCGCAACGTTCCAAACGATCGCGTTCCACAAAACCCACTCGCAAGATGATTTAAATGGCCATTAATTTGCGGGAATTAAACACTAAATTTGGCCTATAAATCCATGACAATTAGATTTAAAAATCATGTTATATTGTGAATTCTTGTGTGAATGTTATTTGGACACTTAGGCTATTTAAAAATGTTAACCTTTTCTTAAGAAATGGATAGATGTTTAGATCTAGTAATTGAATTTTTTAATTAGCTACAATTAGATAACTAACTAATTATATGCTTTAATTTCAGGTAATCTAAGTAAGATTGTTTCATATTTGTTTCAGAATGCTTCAATCTATAATAACTGAAAATGTCATTCAGTTCGCTTAATTATTAAGAAAGTTATGGGCTTTTGACTGTCTTCGATCACAGCTTTTGTGAATGGAAAAGCAATAGGGAACAAGATGCTAATTTCAGTATGAAAATGACCATAACTGTTTTAATACTGAAGATATGAAAGTGAATTAGGTGTCAAATTAAACTTCTTTTTATGCTTTATCTGATTGGATAAATTGCAGACTTGATTTTTAAAATCTCAAAATTTGCCGTGACCTCCATGGGTTTTCTCCGGGTACTCTGAAGGGTCTCGACCTGAAACATCATCCATTCCTTCTCTCCATAGATGCTGCCTATCCCGCTGAGTTACTCCAGCATTTTGTGTCTATTTTTCGCTGGATGCTCTGGTTTCCTCCCACACTCCATAGACATGCAGCTTTGTAGGTTAATAGGCTTCTGTTAATTGTCCCTAGGGAGTAGGATCGAACTAGTGCAGGGACGATCACTTGTCTGCGGACTCAGTGGGCCAAAACGGCCTGTTTCAAGTCAAGAGAGTTAATTGTCATGTGTTCTAGATAGGACAATGAAATTCTTGCTTGCTGCAACACAACAGAATATACTAAGCATAAATACAGGACTGTTCAGTGTGTCTATATAGCATACACACATAAATAAACAGATAAAGTGCAATAGGCTGTTATAGTTAAGAGTTTGTTTGATTTCGAGTTTAATAGCCTGATGGCTGTGGGGAAGAAGCTGTTCATGAACCTGAATGTACCAGATTTCAGGCTCCTGTACCTTCTACCTGATGGCAGCGGAGAGATGAGTGTGTGGCCAGGATGGTGTGGGTCCTTGATGATGCTGGCTGCCTTTTTGAGGCAGCGACTGCAATAGATCAAGATTCAAGAGTTTATTGTCATGTGTCCCTGATAGGACAATGAAATTCTTGCTTTGCTTCAGCACAACAGAACAAAGTAGTCATTGACTACAAAACAGATCAGTGTGTCCATATACCATTATATAAATATACACACACATGAATAAATAAACTGATAAAGTGCAAATAACAGATAATGTGCTATTAATGTTCAGAGTTTTGTCCGAGCCAGCAGGGACAGGGAGCAGGGAGATGAGTGTGAAGGTAGCAGGGAGATGAGTGTGTAGCCAGGATGGTGTGGGTCCTTGATGATACTGCCAGCCTTTTTGAGGCAACGACTGCGATAGATCCCCTCGATGGTGGGGAGGTCAGAGCCGATGATGGACTGGGCGATGTTTACTACTTTTTGTAGTCTTTTCCTTTCCTGGACGCTCAAGTTGCCGAACCAAGTCACGATGCAACCGGTCAGCATGCTCTCTACTGTGCACCTGTAGAAGTTCGAGAGAGTCCTCCTTGACAAACCGACTCTCCGTAAACTTCTCAGGAAGTAGAGGCGCTGATGTGCTTTCTTTATGATTGCATCAGTGTGCTGGGTCCAGGAAAGAACTTCGGGAATATGCACGCCCAGGAATTTGAAGTTCTTGACCCTTTCCACCATCGACCCATTGATATTTCTAAACTAAAAAACGAGGCTTGAGAAAGAACTGCAGATGCTGGATAAAATCGAAGGTAGACACAGAGTGCTGGAGTAACTCAGCGGGTGAGGCAGCATCTCTGGAGAGAAGGAATGGGTGACGTTTCAGGTCAGTTGCACACGGGTAGAGTTGCCGCCTCACAGCCCCAGAGACCTGGGTTCAACCCTAACAACAGCTGCTGTCTGTGTGGAGTATGCACGTTCTCCCTGTGACCTGCGTGGGTTTTCTCCCGGCGCTCTGAAGGGTGCCGACCATGTGCAGTTAAGCTCCCCTAATTTGAGGAAGGACATTCTTGCTATTGAGGGAGCCCAGCGTAGGTTCACCAGGTTAATCCCGAGATGGCGGGACTGTCATATGCTGAGAGAATGGAGCAGCTGGGCTTGTACACTCTGAAGGATGAGATGGGATCTTATTGAAAGATATAAGATTGTTTAGGGTGTGGACACGCTAGAGGCAGAAAATATGTTCCCGATGTTGGGGGAGTCCAGAACCAGGGGCCACAGTTTAAGAATAAGGAGTAAGCCATTTAGAACTTAGACGAGGAAACACTTCTTCTCAGAGCTGTGAGTCTGGAATTCTCTGCCTCAGAGGGCGGTGGAGGCCGAAGAACCTCTGGATACTTTCAAGAGAGAGCTAGATAGGGCTCTTAAAGATAGCGGAGTCAGGGGATATGGGGAGAAGGCAGGGACGGTGCTGGCTCGAAGAGCCGAATGGCCTTCTCCTGCACCTATTATCTATTGAAACGTCACCCATTCCTTCTCTCCATAGATGCTGCCTCACCCGCTGAGTTACTCCAGCATTTTGCATCTACCTAAAAAAAGATGTTGCCTGACCTGCTGAGTTGCTCCAGTAATTAAACATTTGGAGTGCAGTCGTAGTCGGGATCGAACCCGGGTCCCTGGCGCCAATGATACTTGCATTCTGTATCCATTGATCTGCGGCCACCTCCACTGAAGGCTGTGGAGGTCAAGTCAATGGGTAAGTCTATGGCATAGATAGATAGATAGATTCTTGATTAGTACGGAGGAGGCTGGAGAATGGGGTTAGGAGGGAGAGATAGATCAGCCATGATTGAATGGCAGAGTAGACTTGATGGGCTGAATGGTCTTATTCTACTCCTATCACTTGTGACCTTCATTACGAGGGGCATTGAGCCCAGGAGTGTAAGAGTCAAGGAGTCATGATGCAGCTCTGTAGGACTTTGGACGGGACACATTTGTAGTATTGCGTGCAGTTCTGGTCGCCGCCATTACAGGAAGGAGGCTTTGGAGAGGGTGCAGTCAAGTCAAGTCACTTTTATTTCTATAGCACGTTTAAAAAACAACTCTCGTTGACCAAAGTGTTTTACATTGGTGGAGGTACTAACGTTATACAACAATGGTTCATAGATTAAGTACATCCATAAATACATACATATAGCCCTCGCTCAGAGGACGTCAAGAAAGGCTTGAGAGTAAAGATGTATTCGGAACCACACAGGGAGCCAGTGGAGAGGCCAGGATCGGGGTGATATGGTCCCTTTTTCGGGTGCCCGTCAGGAGTCTCGCTGCGGCGTTTTGGACCAGTTGCAGGCGGGACAGGGAAGATTGGCTGATGCCAGTGTAGAGGGAGTTGCAGTAATCTAGGCGGGAGGAGATAAATGTGTGGATGATCTTTTCAAGGTCATCAAACTGGAGGAATTGTTTTATTTTAGCTATCGTCCGAAGCTGGAAGAAGATAGCTTTTACCACGGCATTGACTTGTTTGTGGGGTGGAAGATTGCAGCCTTCAGGTGGTCCGCCCAGTTTCGACAAATGCAATCAATCAAATAAGATCAAATAGAACAAGTTGTCCTACAACTTTAGGCAGTGCACACCATACGCAAGAAGACTTGTTTGTCAAATTTCAATGCGGAGTCAAATATCACGCCAATGTTTTTGACGTGAGGTTTGAATAATGGGGTAAGGCTTCCAAAGCTGCCTGCTATCGTTTTGATTGAGGGGCCGAGAAGGATGACCTCAGACTTACTTAGAGGCTTACGTGGAGGTGGTTTATCAGGATGCTGCCTGGATTAGAGGGTTTCAGCCACTGGGAGAGGTTGGATAGGCTTGGAATTGTTTTCTCAGAAACATCGGAGGCTAAAGGGAGACTTGAGAGAAGTACATAAAATTATGAGAGAGAGAGACAGTGATGTTTAAGAAAGTACTGCAGATGCTGGAAAAATTGAGGGTAGACAAAAATGCTGGAGAAACTCAGCGGGTGAGGCAGCATCTATTGGAGAGAAGGAATAGGTGACGTTTAGTGTCTCAACCCGAAACGTCACCTATTGCCTTCGCTCCATAGATGCCTCACCCGCTGAGTTTCTCCAGCATTTTTGTCTACCTGAGATACAGTGAGAGCCTTTTTCCCAGGGTGGCAATATCAAAACACTCAAAGCCCTGTCCCACGGTACGAGTTCATTCCAAGAGCTCTCCCGAGTTTAAAAAAAAACACTCATAGTAAGCACGGAGAATGAACGTAGTCGGAGCTTGGGGACGTATCTTAACGGCTCGTACCGCTAACAGCAGGTACTCGGGAAGACTCGCTAATGGCAGGTAAGCATGGGAAGACTCGTGAAGATTTTTCAACATGTTGAAAAATGTCCACGAGAGCCCAGAGTACCGACGAGTAGCCATTACCGTAAATCTCCGAGTTCGAATGAGGGCAAACTCGAGAGAGCTCTTGGAATGAACTCGTACCGTGGGACAGGGCTTTGAAGGTCATAGCTGTAATGTGAGAGGGGGGAAAGTTTAATGGACATGTTTTTTTTTTTTACACAGAGGGTGGTGGGTGCCTGAAACGCACTGCCAGAGGTGGTTTAGTTTAGTTTAGAGATACAGCGCGGAAACAGGCCCTTCGGCCCACCGGGTCCGCGCCGACCAGCGATCCCCGCACACTAACACTGCCAGGGGTGGTTTAGTTTAGTTTAGTAATGGCCTAATTCTGCACCCTATCATTCATGAAGGCAGCTTTACCAGTCGAGCAGGCCAATTTCGAGTTTGCTCATTGTAATTAATGAATGGATGAATATGTTTATTGGCCAAGTATTCACATACAAGGAATTGGCCTTGTTGCTCTGCCCGCAAGTGACAACGACATACAGTGACAGTTAGGAATGACAATCAAACATTAAACATTAATAATAAAACATTATTATTATTATTAACATTGCTATTGAGGGAAGTGCAGCGTAGGTTTACAAGGTTAATTCCCGGGATGGCGGGACTGTCATATGCTGAGAGAATGGAGCAGCTGGGCTTCTATACTCTGGAGTTTAGAAGGATGAGAGGGAATCTTATTGAAACATATAAGATTATTAAGGGTTTGGACACGCTAGAGGCAGGAAACATGTTCCCCATGTTGGGGGAGTCCAGAACCAGGGGCCACACACAGTTTAAGAATAAGGGGTCGGCCATTTAGAACGGAGACGAGGAAACACTTTTTCTCACAGAGAGTGGTGAGTCTGTGGAATTCTCTGCCTCAGATAGTGGTGCATCTCTGGATACTTTCAAGAGAGAGCTAGATAGGGCTCTTAAAGATAGCGGAGTCAGGGGATATGAGGAGGAGGCAGGAACGGGGTACTGATTGGGGATGATCAGCCGTGATCACATTGAATGGCGGTGCTGGCTCGAAGGGCCAAATGACCTACTCCTGCACCTATTGTCTATCATTAATTAAACTTGTGAATGAAGTAAAAATACCAGAGCAAAAGGAGGCTACAGATTTTTGGTTATTGATGCTGGCTTCTTTTGTTCCCCCACTCTAGGTTTTGGGCTGGCTCTTTTGTGAGACAAGTCAGCGGGATCCGAGCTCCTTTTGCCACAGCGAAGGGCTTGACAGCTCAGACCCGAGACCTTGTGGTGTCGGGATGGCTGGATGCCAGGTCAGTTACGAAGGACAATGCTTATGTGACATCAGCGGCCAGGTGGCCAGGAGAAAGTTTGCTCGCTCTGCCGCTGCCACCGTCAGAGGACACAGGAATTTCCCATTTCATGCATCGGCTGGGTCGGAGAGGGGGCGAATGCAAGGCTCGGGAGACGAGAGGCGTGCCCTGCCCCTGCCGGCAGAGGGCAGAAGGGGAGAGGGAGAGGGAGAGGGAGCGTCGACAGGCCTGGAAGCAGACAGAAGAGAGAAGAAGAGAGGCAGGAGGACCAGCAGGGAGAAAGAAAGCCGCCAAGAACGGGAGCGTAAGGTGGAGAGGGTGGTGAAGGCGGTCCTCCGGGCGGTGGAGAAGACGGTGGACGAGATGGTGGAGAAGATGGAGGCGACCAAGGTCCTGGAGGTGATGAGGCAGGACATGATGAGGATGAGGGCCAAGCTGGAGGGCTGGGGCGAGGGCGTGCTGGAGGGGACGACGCCGCAAGCCGGGACATCGCAGGACGGCCACCTGGACAGAGCCAGGCCCACCTCGTCTCTGTCCACGCAAGACCTGCAGCGAGCCTTCCGCCAGGTAGTATTGCGCACAGTTTTGGTCTCCTAATTTGAGGATGGACGTCCTTGTGATTGAGGCAGTGCAGCGTAGGTTCACCAGATTAATCCCTGGGATGGCGGGACTGTCATATGAGGAAAGATTGAAAAGACTAGGCTTGTATTCACTGGAGTTTAGAAGGATGATGGGGAGATCTTATAGAAATATATAAAATTATAAAAGGACTGGTCAAGCTAGATGCAGGAAAAATGTTCCCAATGTTGGGCGAGTCCAGAACCAGGGGCCACAGTCTTAGAATAAAGGGGAAGCCATTTAAGACTGAGATGAGAAAAAACTTTTTCACCCAGAGAGTTGTGAATTTGTGGAATTCCCTGCCACAGAGGACAGTGGAGGCCAGGTCACTGGATGGATTTAAGAGAGAGTTAGATAGAGCTCTCGGGACTAGTGGAATCAAGGGATATGGGGAGAAGGCAGGCACGGGTTATTGATTGGGGATGATCAGCCATGATCGCAATGAATAATAATAATAATAATGGATGGGATTTATATAGCGCCTTTCTAATACTCAAGGTGCTTTACATCACATTATTCATTCACTCCTCAGTCACACTCGGTGGTGGTAAGCTACTTCTGTAGCCACAGCTGCCCTGGGGCAGACTGACGGAAGCGTGGCTGCCAATCTGCGCCTACGGCCCCTCCGACCACCACCAATCACTCACACACATTCACACACAGGCAAAGGTGGGTGAAGTGTCTTGCCCAAGGACACAACGACAGTATGCACTCCAAGCGGGATTCGAACCGGCTACCTTCCGGTCGCCAGCCGAACACTTAGCCCATTGTGCCATCTGTCGTCCCTCTCGGGACTAGTGGAATCAAGGGATATGGGGAGAAGGCAGGCACGGGTTATTGATTGGGGATGATCAGCCATGATCGCAATGAATGGCCTTTACCTGCACCTATTTTCTATGTTTCCAGGTCTTCGAGCTTCTTCCGAAGGGGCCCGGCGGCACGCTGGACCACCGCCGCTTCCAGGCGCTGCTGAAGGAGGAAGGCTTCAAAGCCAGCGAGGCCGAGGCGCAGAAAGCCTTCGGGAAACTGGATCGCAACGGGGACGGCAAGGTGGGCTTCGGCGACTTCTGGTGTGCCGTGACCGACACCGGCCCCTTCCTACGCTTCGTGGACGAGCTGCCCGACTCCTGCCCGGCCTGCGAGCTCCACAAGGGCTACGTGGGCAACGGCGTGCTCTTCGAGCTGCTCCTCAAGTTCCTCACCAGGCGGGCCATCTCGGAGGAGTCCAGCAGGAGCCTGGTCCACTACTACTACCAGCGGATGCAGAGGCTGGAGGCCAGGGCCAGGGAGAGCTTTTGCCTCAAGACTGGGGACGTCTTCCCCAGCTCCTCACTGGAACTGGTGGAGACCGAGCAGACGGGGGACAACAAGGGCGAACTGGGCACCAAGCACTTGGTGGGGTTCTACGAGGCTTTCCAGATGCTGGTGGGAGACCGCAAGGGTCACATCATTGCCTCAGACGTGCTGGGAGTCATGTACCAGATGGGGATCCCGTTGAAGAACCCCTTCGTCCCCGACAACTTGAAGTTCGTGGACTTCAAGGAGGTGGACTTCCCGGGGTTCCTGTCCACTGTGACTGACATCGTGACCGTCACCCGCTTCCTGGACCCCCGCTGCTCGGGGTGCAAGCCCGGGGGGTCCCCGGAGCTGCTGCTCTTCCGCCTGCTCCTCAGGATGCTGCAATCCAGCTCGCTGGAGTCCCGGAGCAGGGCGACAGTGGCGGGATACTTCCAGGAGAAGTTCCGGGCGTTCGCCCCGCTGTGGAGGAGAGGAAGGAGGCGGCGGGGGTTGTCGGCCACCCCTTCCGACGCCGCTGCTTCCTCGACCTTGTCCGGGACTCCGAGGCGGAACAGCAGCATGGGCGAGTCCGGCAGGCTGGTCAGGCACCAGGGCCACGCCAAGAGGTTCGGCCGGTCCGCCGGGCAGCAGTACTCACCCCGCGGCTCCCCGGAGCATGCGATCAACAACGTCAGACCCCCACGACTAAATAGGTGATGGGAGACGAGAACCAGATCGATGCAGGTAGTTCCGTACCAAAACCAGCTGGTGATAGTTTCATGTTAAGTTTGGCTAGAGAGAGAGTGTGTGTGTTATGAAATAAATAAACAAATGTCATGAGTTAAGAGAGTTTATTGTCATGCGATACCCTAGAGCTCCGCAGAATCAGGCTAAGACCTACAAGGAGCTCCACAAAATCACGCCATCAAATCTCCCGTCATCCCAGACCACCGACTGCCATGAAACGACAAAATAACGGTCCCCATATCATCAACTCGCTAAATTTGCATAAACTTTGCTACCAATCTTCCCCTTACCCAAGGACGATAAAGGAATGTAATAGAAACATCGCAAATGGGTGCAGGAAGAGGCCATTCGGCCCGTCCAGCCAGCACCATTCGCCATTCATTGTGATCATGGCTGATCGTCCCCAATCAATAACCCATGCCTGCATTCTCCCCATATCCCTTGAATCCACTAGCCCCTAGAGCTCTATCTAACTCTTTCTTAAATCCATCCAGTGACTTGGCCTCCACTGCCCTCTGTGGCAGGGAATTCCACAAATTCACAACACTCTTTTTCTCACCTGTCTTAAATGACTTCCCCTTTATTCTAAGATTGTGTGGCCCCTGGTTCTGGACTCGCCAACATTGGGAACATTTTTCCTGCATCTAGCTTGTCCAGTCCTTTTATAATTGTATATGCTTCTATAAGATCCCCCCCTCCTCATCCTTCTAAACTCCAGTGAATACAAGCCTAGTCTTTTCAATCTTTCCTCATATGACAGTCCCGCCATCCCAGGGATCAATCTCGTGAGCCTACGCTGCGCTCCCTCAATCACAAGGATGTCCATCATCAAATTAGAAGACCAATAGGTTACCACCCAACACTCGCGCTGCTCCCGATGTTAAGTCATTTAAAAAGGGGATTAAGCGACTATATCTCCTCCACTTGGTCAAAAAGGCCCATTTCAAAATTTAATCGCACACTACTCACTCCAACCTGCACAGGATAACCTCTGATGAGGTGTTTGCACTGTCATCAACCAGGACATTGTAGGCATGAATAAAAACTGTGTACCACACTGACTCTCATGGTTACAGTCACATCGCAATGTTCCAAACAAGCAAGTCTGTCTGGGCTTTCACACCGACCGACACCTATTTTCCAGTGCCAGCCGCAACTGGTTCTCTTCCCATCCACAGCCGTCAACTTCTGTTCTGGTTTGTTTATATATTGTCACATATGCAGATAGACAGTGAAAAGATGGTCCTGCTGCTCGCTACCCAGTCAAATCACACCATACAATAAATCAGAACTTTTAGTTTAGACAATAGGTGCAGGAGGAGGCCATTCGGCCCTTCGAGCCGGCACCGCCATTCAATGTGATCATGGCTGATCGTCCCCAATCAGTACCCCGTTCCTGCCTTCTCCCCATATCCCCTGACTCCGCTATTTTTAAGAGCCCTATCTAGCTCTCTCTTGAAAGTATCCAGTGAACCGGCCTCCACCGCCCTCCGAGGCAGAGAATTCCACAGACTCACAACTCTGTGTTTCCTCGTCTCCGTTCTAAATGGCTTACACCTTATTATTAAACTGTGGCCTCTGGTTCTGGACTCCCCCAACATCATGAACATGTTTCCTGCCTCTAGCGTGCCCAAACCCTTAATAATCTTATATGTTTCAATAAGATCCTCTCCCATCCTTCTAAACTCCAGAGTATACAAGCCCAGCTGCTCCATTCTCTCAGCATCTGACAGTTCCGCCATCCCAGGAATTAACCTTGTAAACCTACTCTGCACTCCCTCAATAGCAAGTATGTCCTCTCAAATTAGGGGACCAAAACTGCACACAATACTCCAGGGTAGACAAAAATGCTGGCGAGTGAGGCAGCATCTATGGGGCGAAGGAAATAGGCAATGTTTCGGGTCGAAACATTTCTTTAGACTTGAAACGTTGCCTATTTGCTCCATATATGCTGCCTCACCCGCTGAGTTTCTCCAGCATTTTTGCCTATCTTCAATTTTCCAGCATTTGCAGTTCCTTATTAAACACGATACTCCAGTTTAGTTTGGAGATACAGCGCGGGAACAGGCCCTTTGGCCCACCGAGTCCACGCCACACATAAACGCAATCATACACACACACATTTAATTACAATTTACACTGAGACCATGCCAAATAACCAGCAAACCTTTTGTCTTTGGAGTGTGGGAGGCATCCGGAGGAAATCCACGCAGGTCAGGGGGAGAACAGACAAACTCCTACGGCCAGCACCCGTAGTCGGGATCGAACCTGAGGCAGCGACTCTACCGCTGTGCCACCATGCCGCCCCTGTAGGCCAGTAATGGGATATAGGGACCAGGGTTAGAGACTTACTTGCAGTCTAAACAAAGCATGTAAGGACTGCATTGTGTGAAAGGTTGTATGGGATGTACCTATGCCGAATGCGACCAGTATGGTATAACACAGGGATACAGAGAGCGGGATTGGGCATGGTCTAATTCAGGGATCTAGATAAATAATGTTAGGCATCCTGGTATTCTAACAAATTCTCTTTCATTTTAAAGATTCATCCATGTTCTGTCATAGCTTCAGTAAACCTAGTAAAATGTCAAAGACCTTGTGTGCAGTTTTGGTCTCCAAATTTGAGGAAGGACATTCGTGCTATTGAGGGAGTGCAGCGTAGGTTCACCAGGTTAATTCCCAGGATGGAGGGACTGTCATATGTATGACTGGGTCTCTTTACTAATCCCACCGGCCCCCGGCAGAATGGGAATATGGAATACCTTATATACTTTAAACAGCAAGAGTGCCAGCACCGAGTCTGAAGAAGGGTATCGACCCGAAACTTCACCCATTCCTTCTCTCCACAGATGATGCCCGACACGACTGAGTTACTCTAGTATTGTGTGTTCAGGGAATGCCTTAGTTGTGAAAAAAACTCTCCTTCTCCTGTTAAATCCCTCCATGGTCTCACATGTTCCTTAAACCCCCTAGAGCCCTATTGGATAGAAATATAGAAAATAGGTGCAGGCCATTCGGCCCTTCGATCCAGCACCACCATTCAATATGATCACGGCTGATCAGCCAAAATCAGTACACCGTTCCTGCCTTCTCCCCGTATCCCTTGACTCCGCTATCTTTAACTCTATCTAACTCTGTTGGCTGATCATCCACAATCAGTACCCCGTTTCTGTTTTCTCCCCATATCCCTTGATTCCGTTAGCCCCAAGAGCTAAATCTAACTCTCTCTTGAAAACATCCAGCGAACCAGCCTCCACTGCTTTCTGTGGCAGAGAATTCCACAGATTCACACAACTCTCTGGGTGGGAAAGTTTCTCCTCGTCTCAGTCCTAAATGGCCACAGATTCACAACTCTCTGGGTGGAAAAAGTTTCTCCTCGTCTCAGTCCTAAATGGCCACAGACTCACAACTCTCTGGGTGGAAAAAGTTTTTCATCTCTGTCCCAAAGGCTGACTTATTATTAAACTGTGTGTGGCCACTGGTTCTGGACTCCCCCAAACATCGGGAACATGTTTCCTGCATCTAGGTTGTTTAATCCCTTAAGAATTTTATATGTTTCTATAAAATCCCCTCATCCTTCGAAACTACTGCGAATATACTGTGAGCGGAGGTCCAGAACCTGGCGGACTCACTGGTGCTCGCGTAACAACTTGTCCCTAAACACCTTCAAGACCAAGGAGCTAATTATCGACTTCAGGAGGACACAAAATGGGGAATACGCCCCAATCAATGGGGACAGTGTGGAGAGAGTGTCCAGCTTTAGATTTCTGGGCACACACATTTCGGAGGACCTCACATGGGGCCACCAACATCGCTGCGCTGGTCAAGAAGGCACAGCAATGACTGTTCTTCCTAAGAACATTGAAAAAGACTGGTCTGCCCCAACAGCTGCTGACAACCTTCTACCGCAGCACCACAGGGAGTATACTAACACATGGCATCTCTGTGTGGTATCTCAGCTGCACGGAGGCAGAGAGGAGAGCTCTTTAGCGATTATTGGGACACAGCTACCAGCCTTGGAGGGCATCTACTACACACGGTGCCTCAGGAAGGCCGTCAGCATCCACATAGACTCCTCACACCCTTGTAATAGTCTGTTCGAACTCCTACCTTCCGACAGACGTTACAAGGCCTTCTACGCCCGCATCTCCAGACTCAGGAACAGCTTCATCCCCAGAGCTATCGCTGCTCTGAACCGGCCCTGCTGAGTGCCCACCCCAACCCCATGAACTGTATTCACACACATCGACCCGGCACAGACATATTTGCACTTTAGACTGTTTCACTGTTCTTTTTTTTTTATAAATCATGTTTCTCGGGGTATCTAAATCTAAATTTTATTCGTTGTTTAAGTTATGACTATCGGATGGAAGCTGCATACCAAATCTCATTGCGCCTATGTGCAATGACAATAAAAGATATTATTATTATTATTATATAAGCCCAGTCGGTTTTCCAATTGCCACTTTTGATCTACACACATCTGTTGCTGGTGGCCCGGCCTTGAGCTGTGGAGTTCTCTCCCTGAAATATCGTTCCTGTTTGCTGTTCCTCAAGTTCTACCTCACATCATCCGCCCACAATGTCTCAAAGCCGGGTGAAGTGCAGATCCAAAGGCTATCCAGGACTTCCAGTTCCTGCTGCAGGCCTTCTGACCAGCCAGCTCGCTGAGACCTGGGTGCAGGTCGATAATGAAGGACAATTGGAGGATGACATCAGCGGGCAGGGGATACAGGAGTCGGGGGTTGGGGAGGGGACGGGTGGGGGCATGAGACACAGACCCAGGTCGGGCAGCGTAAAACTGCACAGGACCGACCAGGCGATGAAAAGGCTTCGAGCCGGTGAGTCAATGCGTGGAGTTTAGATGCAGAGGAGGGCAGAGGGGCGCAGCGAAGAGCCATGGAACAGGTGAAGAGGGCGGAGGGAATAAAGCAGATGATTGAGCAACTGCTGAGGGGGAAACAGGCCGGCAACGGTCCCCGCCTGAAGATGATTGAGACGGTGACCAAGATCTTGGAGGACATGGAGAAGATGGACCGGGCCCTGGACCAGATGGTCCGCAACATGGCCGAGATAGAGAAGGGGGAGAAGGTGAGGCTGGAGGAGCAGGCCGACAAGGACCTCGAGGAGACGGAGAAGGAGCAGAGGACAAGGTCCATCCTGAAGCAGGAAGTCCACGGGGCGGCTGTGGCCGACCTGAATGCGGAGGAGCTGGAGGAGGCGTCGGCAGAGGAGGTGGACAGGGTGGTGATGGTGGTGCTGGAGGCGGTGGAGCGGGTGGTGGACGAGGTGATGGACAACGTCATCGGGAAGATGGTGGAGGACGAGAAGATGATGATCCAGGGTGATAACGTCCTGGGCGAGGTGGTGGACAAGCTGGCGCAAATGATGAAGGGAGACAGGGCAGGGCCGGGGCCAAAGATGGAGCCGCCGCCGCAACCGCCCGGGGAGAGGGCAGGGGGCCGCGGAGAGCCGGCGGCTCCAGAGGTGACCGCAGCCAAAAAGAGGATGGAAGAGCAGCAGCGGGCGCCGGTGCCAAGGGAGGAGGTTCCAGTGGTGCCAGAAAAGGCCAAGCCGGCAGAGGACAAAGTGCCCACTGAAACGCCTCCGGTGCGAGGAGAACCGGCAGCACGAACACCGGTGGTGAGCGGGGGGCGGACACCGGAGGTGAGCGCGGGGCGGACACCGGAGGTGAGCGGGGGGCGGACACCGGAGGTGAGCGCGGGGCGGTCACTAGAGGTGAGCGGGGGGCGGTCACCAGAGGTGAGCAGGGGGAGGACACCAGAGGTGAGCGGGGGGCGGTCACCAGAGGTGAGCGGGGGGAGGACACCAGAGGTGAGCGGGGGGAGGACACCGGAGGTGAGCGGGGGGAGGACACCGGAGGTGAGCGGGGGGAGGACACCGGAGGTGAGCGGGGGGCGGACACCGGAGGAACCGGCAGCGGCCGCGGCGCCAGAAGAGGAAGGAGCACCCGCTGCGGAGTCGAGGGAGGAGACACCGGTGGAAGAGGTGCCCGCTGAGGAGATGGCCGCTGAAGAGGCACCCACTGAAGCACCCGCTGCGGCACCCACTGAAGAGGCACCCGCTGAAGAAATACCCGCTGAAGCACCCACTGAAGAGGCACCCACTGAAGCACCCGCTGAAGCACCCATTGAAGA
Organism: Amblyraja radiata; assembly: GCF_010909765.2. Taxonomy (NCBI): domain Eukaryota; kingdom Metazoa; phylum Chordata; class Chondrichthyes; order Rajiformes; family Rajidae; genus Amblyraja; species Amblyraja radiata. Next base: position 1,282,758 of record NW_022630094.1, read on the forward strand.
GGCACCCACTGAAGCACCCGCTGAAGAGGCACCCGCTGAAGAGGCACCCTCAACGGAGATGCCCGCAGAAGGGCAGCCCACCGAGGTGCCCGGAGAAGAGGAGCTTACCAAGATGGCGACGGAGGAAGTGCCTGCTGAGATGCCCGCAGAGGAAGTGCCGGCAGAGATGCCCGCAGAACAGGCTCCCACGGAGATGCCGGACGAGGTGGCGCTGGAGGAGGTGCCCGCGGCAGAGGTGCTGCCAGAAGAACTGCTGGTGGCCGAGACGCTGGGGGGAGAGGAGGAGGTGCCGCCGCCTGCAGAAGAGGTGGCGAAAGAGGACGTGCCGGAGGACGACCCGCCCGCTGAGGAGACGCCGGTAGAGAAGGAGGCACCGGAGGACCTGCCGATGGAAGAGGTGGTGCCAACTGCGGAGGAGGAACCGGCAGAAGAGGGCCCGGTGGAGCCGGCGCAGGCACCGGAAGAGGAGGCGCCGACAGACGAGATGCCAGAGGCGGCACAAGAGATGCCGGCAGAGGAAGCGACGGCAGCTGAGGCACCGGCAGAGGAGGGGCCAACAGAGGAAACGTCGGAAGCAGAGGTGCCACCGGGGGCCGAGGGCGAGGCAGCGGCAGAGGAGGAATCACCGGGGGAGGCCACGGCAACAGACGAGGCACCGGCGGAGAAGACGCCAGCTGGTGAGGCAGCGGCGGAGGAAGAGGCAGAGGGGGAAATGCCGGGAGAGGAGGTGCCGGCAGAAGAGCCGGTGGAGGAGACTCCGGTGGGTGATGAGGCAACGGCGGAGGAAACACCGACAGATGAGCTGCCGGCAGAGGAGACGCCGGCAGAGGAGACGCCGGCACCGGGAGAGGAACCAGCGACAGAGGAAGGGCCAACACAGGAGGCACCAGCAGGAGAGGTGCCAACAGAGGAGGTGCCAGCGGCAGAGGTGGATCAACCGCCGGTGCCCGCAGAGGAAGGGCTGGCACAGGAGGAAACGCCAGAATCAGAGGTGACGGTGGAGGCGGCTCCGGTAGAAGAGGTGCCGGCAACGGCGGAGCCGACGCCAGAGGAAATACCTTCAGTGGGAGCGCCGGCGGAGGAAGCGAGGCCGCAAGAGGCGGCGGAGGGCGATGCGCCCCCGATGCCGCCCGCAGCCAGTGCCACCGCGGCGGGCGAGGACGTCGCCAAGGTGTTCGAGGCCCTGCGGCAGATTTACGCCACCCTGGCGGAGATGGTGACGGGCCCCATCGACTTCACCAAATTCAAGGCCATCCTGGCGTCCCTGCGGTACGAGGTGGCGGAGAGCGACCTGCAGCGGTCCTTCGCCAGCCTGGACCTGGACAAGGATGGGGTGGTGGGCGCCGAGGACTTTGTGGGCACCATGACCAACGAGCGGCTCTTTGCCCGCTTTATCACGGCGTTGCCGGACACCTGCGCCGACAACGCCCGCCAGAAGGGGTTCCTGGACGACCGTATCTTCTTCGAGATTCTGACGGTGCTGCTGAGGGCCCAGACCCTCTCCGAGGCCACCATGATCACCCTGGTGGAGTACTACTACCGCAAGAAGAAAGGGGCCAGGCTGAAGTCCAGGAAGGTGGAGAGCGAAGCTTTGAAGGACCGCACCTTCATGGGCGTCTCGGTCTACAGCCTCATCCAGTACCTAGACGTCTTGGAGCCCGACGATGACTACAAGGAGAATGCGTTGACTCCAGTCCAAGAGGAAGCCTTCAACGAGGTCTTCCAGCTCTTCCAGAAGGCTGGCGAAGATGGCAATGCCATCATCGAACCGGCGGGCATCTTGGAGATGATGCGCCGCATGTCCATCCAGGTGAGGAACCCGTTCATCCCAGACGAGGAGAAGCTGCTGACGGTGAACCGGGGCAAGGGGGTGACACTGGGGGACTTCCTGAGGATCCTGAGCAACACTAGCACCTTCGCCCGCTTCCTCAAGCCCATCGCCTCGCCGGCCTGCGGGCTCCCCCTGCCCCCCGAGCTGATGGCCTTCGGCCTGCTGCTGGACAACCTGGAGGCGGTGGCCGTCCAGCCCGAGACCCGCCAGGCCCTGGTGGACTTTTACCGCGGCAGGTTTGGCAAGGTGAAGGGCAAGCTGCCGTCCCACGCCCACGTCCTGCAGCAGCAGCCCGCCAGCCTGACCAAAAAGGGCGCCAAACAGCAGAAAATGGCCGCCAGGGGAGCGGGCGGCGAGGGGGTCAGGAAGGCGAGGGCTGGGGAGGGGGGCCCGGTCAGAACCCGGCCCAGGACGGTGGAGGAGAGCCGGGGGGGCAGGCAGCAGCCTCCTCTCCTCCCCGGAGCGGACGGCCGCAAGCAGCCGTCCAGGAGGGGCACGCCTCAAGTGCGGGGGAGAGCGGCGGCCACGAGAGAGAAGCCGCCGGCCACGGCGGACGGAGGAACGGCCATCCGCCAGAGCATCCTGCAGAATGTCCGCACCTATCGGCAACAGTGCGCCAGCTGGGTGGTGCAGCCCGACACCCAGGCCCCGAGGCCCCTGAGGAAGAAGGCCAAGTGAGCGGCCATTCCGGCGACCTCGCTCCGTCCTGTCCGCCCGCCGCTGCCGTCCTCCCTGCTTAATAAAGCGCCTGCTGCTCGTAGCTCCGTGTACCTGCTGTTGCCTTGTGTTTCTCTCAGTCTCTATTCATTCAGCTCATTTATCCCTTAGATTCATTCATTTTATTGCCTCTTAAGTAATTTTATTTATCCGTTATATTCATTCATTTTATATCATGCATAGTGCCGCTTAAGATTGTTTATTTATGCATTTGTTATATTCATTTAATACGCATTTATTTATTATTGTGCATATTGTCAATTATTATTTATTCGTTATAGTCATTTATTTCATATTGTGCATATTATCTATTATTAATTATTATTTATTCGTTATATATTGTGCCTATGTTGCCTATTAATTATTATTTATTCGTTATATCCACTTATTTTATAATGTGCATATTGTCTATTAATTATTATTTATTCGTTATATTCATTTATTTTACATTGTGTCTATATTTATTAATTATTATATATTTGTTATATTCATTTATTTGTCTATATTGTAGCAATGTTACAACATTTTGAGATTTAAAAAATCAAGTCTGCAATTATCCCATCAGATAAAGCATAAAAAGAAGTTTAATTTGACACCTAATTCACTTTCATATCTTCAGTATTAAAAAGGTTATGGCCATTTTCATACTCGGAAATTAGCATCTTGTTCCCTATTGCTTTTCCATTGACTCAACACAAAAGCTGTGATCGGGTACAGTCAAAAGCCCATAACTTTCTTAAAAATTAAGAGAACTGAAATAAATTTTCAGTTATTATAGATTGAAGCATTCTGAAACAAATATGAAACAATCTTACTTGGATAACCTGAAATTAAAGCATCTAATTAGTTTGTTACCCAATTGTAGCTAATTACAAAATTCAATTACTAGAGCTAAACATTTATCAATTTCTTAAGAAAAGATTAACATTTTTAAATAGCCTGTGTCCAAATAACATTCACACAAGAATTCACAATATAACATGATTTTTAAATCTCATTGTCATGAATTCCCGCCAAATGGAGGGAATTTAATGTTTAATTCCCGTAAATTAATGGCCATTTTAATCATCTTGCGAGTGGGTTTTTGTGGAACGCGATCGATTGGAACGTTGCGGTTTGCGGTGAATTTTAACCCCATATAGGCAGGAAAAACACTGCCGGTTCGTATGGGGCCAAAATCACATTTTCGCCAAGGAAATTTTGATTAAAGTCATCCTAAGAAGCAAGTTTATATGTAAAATAGACGACTTACCTTATGTTTTGACCCCTACGTGAGATCCGTCCCGTTGTCGGCATTCGAAGTCGCTTTTGTATTTTACTCCAGCTATTAAATTGTCCCGCGATTTTTTTTTTAAAGCTTCTGAGAACGAAAGTCGGAACAATTTTTCAGCATCAGCTAGCAGCCCTGAGAAAATATATCTCGGACATGCAGGAGAAAAACGGCATTTTAATCACGCCCCCCCCCCCCCCATCCCCTCCACGATTTTTTCAGCATTAGCTGAACAGCCTGAGGAAGTTCATAGAAACATAGAAAATAGGTGCAGGAGTAGGCCATTGGGCCCTTCGAGCCTGCACCGCCATTCAATATGATCATGGCTGATCATCCAACTCAGTATCCTGTACCTGCCTTCTCTCCATTCCCCCTGATCCCTTTAGCCACAAGGGCCACATCTAACTCCCTCTTAAATATAGCCAATGAACTGGCCTCAACTACTTTCTGTGGCAGAGAATTCCACAGATTCACCACTCTCTGTGTGAAAATGTTTTTCTCATCTCGGTCCTAAAAGATTTCCCCCTTATCCTTAAACTGACCCCTTGTTATAGACTTCCCCAACATCGGGAACAATCTTCCTGCATCTAGCCTGTCCAACCACTTAAGAATTTTGTAAGTTTCTTCAAGATCCCCCCCTCAATCTTCTAAATTCCAGCGAGTACAAGCCGAGTCTATCCACTCTTTCTTCATATGAAAGTCCTGACATCCCAGGAATCAGTCTGGTGAACCTTCTCTGTACTCCCTCTATGGCAAGAATGTCTTTCCTCAGATTAGGAGACCAAAACTGTACACAATACTCCAGGTGCAGTCTCACCAAGACCCTGTACAACTGCAGTAGAACCTCCCTGCTCCTATACTCAAATACTTTTGCTATGAATGCTAACATACCATTCGCTTTCTTCACTGCCTGCTCCACCTGCATGCCTACTTTCAATGACTAGTGTACCATGACACCCAGGTCTTGTTGCATCTCCCCTTTTCCCAATCGGTTACCATTCAGATAATTGTCTACTTTCCTGTTCATGCCACCAAAGTGGATAACCTCACATTTATCCACATTATACTGCATTTTCCCACTCACCCAGCCTATCCAAGTCACCAAATATCTTGGCATCAAATTGCAGAACGATCTGCGTTGGAATGGTCAGACTCATCATGCAACGGTGAAAGCAACAGGTGTCCTAAATTTTCTGAGGCGCAACTTTCATCACTGTTCAACTTCTGTCAAGGAGAAGCTATACTTCACCCCCGTTAGACCTCATTTGGACTACGCAGTTGCAGCATGGGACCCATACACAAATAAAAACATAGAACGTGTCCAAAGACAGGCAGCTCGATTTGTTACTAACACCTATGAGAGAGAAACGAATGTTACCAAACTTCTGAATTCACTGGTCGGGGTGGAACCCTCTCCAAGACAGACGTGAAGCTCATCGTTTCACCTGTTTTTACAACATGTTAAATGGTCAGCTCGACATAGATTACACCAAAACCAAACCAATTAGGAGCAGACGAGGGCATTCGATCCAATTTATGATTCCAGCTACAAAGACAGATGTGTACAGCAATTTGTTCTTCCCCCGCACAATTAAAGCATGGAATAATCTTCACCCTACCATAGTTACCCAACTAGATGCAACTACATTTAAAGTAGCTCTTTCTTCCCAATAACCCTTTCTGGCTTAAGTCCTCCCTTCACCACCTCCAGTTTAAATTCCATTTGGAATATTTTGGAGGACCAAGAAACCAAGAACCAAGACACCCAGATCTCCCCTTTTCCTAATCGGCCACCATTCAGATAATAGTCTACTTTCCTGTTCTTGCCACCAAAATGGATAACCTCACATTTATCCACATTATACTGCATTTGCCCACTCACCCAGCCTATCCAAGTCACCTTGCATTCTCCTCACAGCTAACCCTGCCCCCCCCCCCCCCCCCCCAGCTTCGTGTCATCCGCAAACTTGGAGATGTTGCATTCAATTCCCTCGTCCAAATCGACTAGAAAACCAAAGATCCAAGACAGACGTGAAGCTCACCATTTGACCTGTTTTTGCAAAATGTTAAATGGTCAGCTCGACATAGATTACAAGTCCTTCACCAAACCCAAACCAATTAGGAGCAGACGAGGGCATTCGATCCAATTTGTGATTCCAGCTACAAAGACAGATGTGTACAGCAATTCGTTCTTCCCCCGCACAATTAGCGCATGGAATAATCTCCACCCAACTATAGTTACCCAACCAGATGCAACTAAATTTAAAGTAGCCCTTTCTTCCCAATAACCCTTTCTGGCTTAACCTTAAGGCCTCCCTTCACCACCTCCAGTTTAAATTCCATTTGGAATATTTTGGAGGACCAAGAAGAACCAAGAACCTTGCAGCCTCCTCACAGCTAACACAGGGTCTTGCTGAGACCACACCTGGAGTATTGCGTACAGTTTTGGTCTCCTAATCTGAGGAAAGACATTCTTGCCATAGAGGGAGTACAGAGAAGGTTCACCAGACTGATTCCTGGGATGGCAGGACTTTCATATGAAGAAAGACTGGATAACCTCGGCTTGTACTCGCTAGAATTTAGAAGATTGAGGGGGGATCTTATAGAAACTTACTAAATTCTTAAGGGGTTGGACAGGCTAGATGCAGGAAGATTGTTCCCGATGTTGGGGCAGTCCAGAACAAGGGGTCACAGTTTAAGGATAAGGGGGAAATCTTTTAGGACCGAGATGAGAAAAACATTTTTTACACAGAGAGTGGTGAATCTGTGGAATTCTCTGCCACAGAAGGTAGTTGAGGCCACAGTTCATTTGCTATATTTAAGAGGGAGTCATTTTTTTTTTTTTTACTTTTTTCGAACAGAATAAAAGAATAAAAAGCAGATGTGAAACAGCATACAAAAAACAAAACAAAAATATTTATAAAGTGTCATAAACAATATCTATAAATAAATGAAATCATGCGATTTCCAGAACGCAGCCGCCCGACTCATCACCCACACCAAATCCTGGCATCACATCACTCCAGTCCTCAAACTTCACTGGCTTCCCATCTCCCACCAGGTCACCTACAAAATCCTGGTCCTCACCTACAAAGCCCTCCACCATCTGGCCCCCCATATCTCACTGACATCCTCTCCCCCTACCAACCCTCACGGTCCCTCAGATCTACATCAGCAGGTCTCCTCTCCATCCACAAGTCCAACCTCCGCAGTTTTGGGGACAGAGCCTTCTCCAGGGCAGCTCCCAGGCTCTGGAACTCCCTCCCCCAACTGATCCACAATTCCGTGTCCCTCACCATCTTCCAGTCCCGCCTCAAGACCCATCTCTTCACCTCTGCCTATCCTTAGCCCCACGTCCCCCTTCCTTTTCATCTGTGCTTGAATTGCCTCATATAGTGTTTTGAATTGAATTCTGTCTTTAATTTGTGTACTAGTCATGTCTCTACTATTTATTTCATTCCCCTTACATGTTTTTCCTCTACCTGCTAAATTTTTGTAAGGTGTCCTTGAGACTCTTGAAAGGCACCCATAAATAAAATGTATTATTATTATTATTATATGTGTCCGAAAAGGAGCAGGAAGAAGCCAAAGCTTATTAATTCCCACCCCTTATTCAACTGCTTGTAATTTCCCTTATACACATTTAGCAGCTATATGTACACCAGCCACTATAGGGTGATTTCACGAAAGGTCACTGGATCATAGATCCTCACCCACGTGACCGCAAAATTTTACTGGGGTACAAACGTCACTTCCAGTACATGTTATTGATGCTGAAAACGCATACTTTCAAACCTGTTAAAAACTGCGAAAACGGCCCGTTTTTGAGCTGTAAATAACTGTGCCAGTCGGGGTGACCGCGAGGCACAGCTATCCTACTTTACAGTCCAGAAGTTAAAGAAAAACGAAGGTAAAGACAAGAGAGAGCTGAAGGGGGCATTTATTATTGCGGGTGATTTCAACCACTCCGACCGTAAAACTGTACTCCCCAGGTTCCATCAGCATGTTTCCTGCCCAACCAGAGGAAACAATATTCTGGACTTAGTTTATACTAATATTACTGAAGCCTAAAAAGCCCTCCCCCTCCCCCACCTTGGTCAGTCTGACCACCTCTCTGTTCCTGCTCCCCAAATACACACCTCTGATCAGACGTGTGAAACCTACCATGAGGACAGTGAAGGTTTGGCCTGAGGGGGCTGTCTCTGTCTTACAGCAGCAGTTTCAGCAGACAGACTGGAGTCTGTTTGCTACTCAGTCCACCTTCAATTCACAAGTGGACATCAACTCATACACCTCAACAGTTATGGACTATATAAAATTCTGCACCGATAATGTCACTACCCACAAAGAGATAAAGACCTTCCCTAACCAGAAGCCGTGGATGAGCAGGGAGATCAGACTCCTACTGAAGGCTCGCGATGCCGCTTTCAGATCTGGCAACGCTGAGGGATACAGCTCATCCAGGGCCAATCTGAAAATGGGAATTAGGAATGCCAAACTCAATCACAAACGGCGGATTGAGGAGCACTTCCAAAACAACTCTGACCCCAGGCGCATGTGGCAAGGAATCAAATCCCTTGCCAATTACCATAAAGTTAACACCCCTCCCCCAGATAACGCCACCCTTCCTGACGAGCTAAACCATTTCTATTCTCGCTTTGACCGGGACAACAAAACCCCAGCCATCAAAGTTGCTCCACCCCCGAATGAACAACCCCTCAGTCTCTCCACCTCTGCTGTACAAGATGCACTGAGCAAGGTGAATGAGCGCAAAGCTGCCGGCCCCGACGGCATCCCTGGCCGGGTGCTTAGGGCATGTGCTGGACAACTATCCCCAGTTTTCACCGACATTTTCAATCTCTCACTGGCCCAGGGTGTTGTCCCCACTTGCCTCAAGACATCAACCATCGTGCCAGTGCCCAGTCAGCCACAGGGAGTCTCAACGATTTCCGCCCAGTGGCACTCACCCCTGTCATTGCTAAGTGCTTTGAGCGGCTGATCTTGGCTCACCTCAAAGCCAGCCTCCCCCCCACACTGGACCCCCATCAGTTTGCCTACCGGGCCAACAGGTCTACAGAGGACGCCATATCGGCGGCCCTACACTCTGCCCTGACCCACCTGGACAACAACTCCTACATCAGGTTGCTGTTCATTGATTTCAGCTCTGCCTTTAACACTGTCATCCCCGCCAGCTTGATCACCAAACTCAGCGGACTTGGCATCTCCACCTCCCTCTGCAACTGGACACTGGATTTCCTCACCAACAGACCACAGTCTGTCAGGGTCAACAACCTCACCTCCTCCACTATAACACTGAACACCGGCGTGCCACAGGGCTGTGTGCTCAGCCGTCTCCTCTACTCCCTCTTCACCCACGACTGCATCCCTAAGTACGGATCCAACGCCATCATTAAGTTTGCTGACGACACCACGGTGGTAGGACTGATCAGTGACAACGATGAGTCAGCCTACAGAGAGGAGGTCCAGCACCTGACAACCTGGTGTGCCAACAATAACCTCGTCCTCAACTCCAAGAAGACGAAGGAAATTATTGTCGACTTCAGGAAGGTCAGAGGAGGCAGTCATACCCCCATCCATATAAACGGGACTGAGGTGGAGCGCGTCTCCAGCTACAAATTCCTCGGGGTACATATCTCGGAGGATTTGTCCTGGTCCCTCAACACCTCCAAGCTGATCAAAAAGGCACAGCAGCGCCTTTACTTCCTGAGGAGGCTCAAGAAAGCCCACCTGTCCCCCCAGATCCTGACCAACTTCTACCGCTGTACCATCGAGAGCATCCTGACCACCTGCTTCACGGTATGGTACAGCAGCTGCACTGTTGCGGACAGGAAGGCACTACAACGGGTGGTGAAAACCGCGCAGCACATCATCGGTGCCCCGCTCCCTGCCATGGATGCCCTCCACCGAAAACGGTGTCTGAGACGGACTGGGAAGATCATTAAAGACCCCTCCCACCCCAACCATGGACTGTTTGCCCTCCTCCCATCAGGGAGGCAGTACAGGAGCCTCAGGTCTCGTACCAGTAGGATGAGGAACAGCTTCTACAATTATACCATCACATTGCTGAACTTGGAGTCCCGCCGATAGATTTCTCCGGTCCCTCCGTCCCCATTGTTTAATTATTATGTATTTTTCATTATTCTGTATCTTCTTTTTTTAAATTTCTATATGCACTACTACTACGGACTGACGCAAAACTGCATTTCGTTGTACCCATACTTAGTATTTGCGCAATGACATTAAAGTTGAATTGAATTGAATTGGAAAAAAAGGAAAAATAACAGCGGAAGTTGTTGGCCGTGCAGATATAAAGATCGAAAATATCGGGATTTTATCGCGTTTGTTCGCTGCATTTCATCAAAACTAAGGCATTATTGATGTTTTGATGAAATGCAGCGAGCAAACGCGATAAAATCCCGATATTTTCAATCTTTATATCTGCACGGCCAACAACTTCCGCTGTTATTTTCCCTTCAGCTCTCTCTTGTCTTTACCTTCGTTTTTCTTTATCTTCTGGACTAAAGTAAGATAGCTGTGCCTCGCGGTCACCCCGACTGGCACAGTTATTTACAGCTCAAAAACGGGCCGTTTTCGCGGTTTTTAACAGGTTTGAAAGTTCGCGCTTCTTGCATCAATAACATGTACTGGAAGTGACGTTTGTACCCCAGTTGGATTTTGCGGTCACGTGGGTGAGGATCTATGACCCAGTGACCTTTCGTGAAATCACCCTATATGTACACCAGCCACTATATGTACACCATATGTACACCAGCCACTATATGTACACCAAATTATTTACATTTGAACACTAATCACATATTTACAAAGCCATACAAAAAAAGAAAAAAAGAACTTGGAGATGTTGCATTCAATTCCATCGTCCAAATCGACTCCCGACAAGCGGGAGAAAACCAAAGATTATAGAGCTCTCATATTGAAACAGGTTTATTCATGGATAACCCCTTGAGATGGACAGTCATCTCGTTTTCGAGGGGGTCCAACATAGAACATACAGCACAAGGCATTGCAGAGGGTGGTGAAAATCGACCAACGCATCACCGGTTCCTCGCTCCCCTCCATTGAGTCTGTCCAAAGCAAGCGTTGTCTGCGGAGGGTGCTCAGCATCGCCAAGGACTGCTCTCACCCCAACCATGGACTTTTTACCCTCCTACCATCCGGGAGGCGCTACAGGTCTCTCCGTTGCCGGACCAGCAGGTCCAGGAACAGCTTCTTCCCGGCGGCTGTCACTCTACTCAACAACGTACCTCGGTGATTGCCAATCACCCCCCCCCCCCGGACACTCCTCCCACAGGAAAAACACTATGTCTGTATATATGCTAATGTAAATATTTGTTCAAATCATGTGCTATGTCGCTCTTCCAGGGAGATGCTAAATGCATTTCGTTGTCTCTGTACTGTACACGGACAATGACAATTAAAGTTGAATCTGAATCTGAATAACATACATAGAGGCTCTCATTGACCCACCTACCCACACACCAATCCCAAAACCCCTCCATCCCCACTTGTTATAGTTTATAACAATTGTTAATTGGCTTTACATATCCAATAATAATAATAGTTATGTGTTACAGCATAATGTTGATGCATACCATATACCACCTATCATACATCGTACGTTAATACATACTATCGACATTATTACATGATATATTATTTCATGATATTGTGACATAATACAATATAAGACCTTGTTACACTATGCAATACAATAATACATAAGTGTAATGACCATGCATATACAATAGTTATGCCAAATGATCACACACAGAGCAAGCTAGATAAAGGAGCTCGAAGACTAATACTAGAAACAGGTACATGGTTTTATAAGGAAGGGTAAAAGTGTATTTTTAAATAGACGAAATGAGCTAATAGTTCTTATGGTACTAGGCAGAGTGTTCCAGTCAGGAGCTTTGAATTTAAATGCACGTCTCCCAATTTCTATTGCTGCACCCGCTGAGTTTCCCCAGCAATTTTGTGTACCTCCCAATTTCTTTGTTAGTTCTTGGAATGAAAAAGAAGGGTTGCTGAATATGTCTTAGTGAATATGAGGGTGTGTATGGTAATAGGTCTTGTTTTAAATAAGAAGGGTAATTGAGATGGATGCATTTAAAGATGAACTGGAACCAGTGGTAGCATCTTCGAGCGTGGGGGGATAACCAGTTTCGTACATAGAACAGTGGTGAGTTATATATGGACACCTTAAAATAAATCTGCAAAGACTATTATAAACTACATTGAGGGGTTGAAGATGTGTATCAAATGTATTCTGATAGACAATATCAGCATAATCCAGTGTTGGTAGTAGTAGTTGAGAGACAATTCTTTTTCTCATCTGAAAGGTGAAACAATTTATATGGCGGTAAAGAATAGCTAGATTACAGCTGAGTTTTTTAGTAATCGTCTCACTATGCTGCGCAAGATATATCTTTGGAGAAAACGGCGTTTTAATGCCCCAATTCATAGAAAATAGGTGCAGGAGTAGGCCATTCGGCCCTTCGAGCCTGCACCGCCATTCAATATGATCATGGCTGATCATCCAACTCAGTATCCCGTACCTGCCTTCTCTCCATACCCTCTGATCCCCTTAGCCACAAGGGCCACATCTAACTCCCTCTTAAATCTAGCTATTCTTTACTGGTGCGCCAATAACAACTTGGCACTAAACACCTCCAAGACCAAGGAGCTGATTATTGACTTCAGGAGGTCCCATTCTGGAGAATACGCCCCAATCTCCATTTACGGGGAAAGTGTGGAGAGAGTGTCCAGCTTTAAGTTTCTGGGCACTCACATTTCAGAAGACCTCACATGGTCCACAAACACCGCCGCGCTGGTCAAGAAGGCACAGCAACGACTGTTCTTCCTGAGGACATTAAAAAAGACTGGTCTGCCCCAACGTTCTACCGCTGCACCACAGAGAGCATACTAACGTATGGCATCTCTGTGTGGTATCTCAGCTGCACGGAGGCGGAGAGGAGAGCTCTTCAGCGCGTCGTCAACAGAGCGCAGCAGAACATCGGGACAGAGCTACCAGCCTTGGAGGGCATCTACCACACGCACGCGGTGCCTCAGGAAGGCCCTCAGCATCCATAAGGACTCATCACACCCCTGCCACGGTCTGTTTCAACTACTTCCCTCTGGCAGACGTTACAAGGCCTTCTACGCCCGAACCTCCAGACTCAGGAACAGTTTTATCCCAAGAGCAATTGCGGCTCTGAACCGGCCCTAATGAGTGCCCCCCCCCACCCACTCCCTTTGGACAGTCACCCTCAGATGGTCACGTCAATCAATTCAGCTTGCTTATTTATGTATTGTATTTATTTACCTTTCTTGTACATCAGTGGAGCTGCACACTAAATCTCGTTGCACTGACGTGACGTGCAATGACAATAAAAGATATATTATTATCATTATTATTAAATATAGCCAATGAACTGTGTGGCCTCGACTACCCTCTGTGGCAGATAGTTCCACAGATTCACCACTCTCTGTGTGTGAAAATAGTTCTTCTCATCTCGGTTTTAAAGGATTTCCCCCTTATCCTTAAACTGTGTGGCCCCTTGTTCTGGACTTCCCCAACATCGGGAACAATCTTCCTGCATCTAGCCTGTCCAACCCCGTAAGAATTTTGTAAGTTTCTATAAGATCCCCCCCCTCAATCTCCTAAATTCTAGCGAGTACAAGCCGAGTCTATCCAGTCTTTCTTCATATGAAAGTCCTGCCATCCCAGGAATCAGTCTGGTGAACCTTCTCTGTACTCCCTCTATGGCAAGAATGTCTTTCCTCAGATTAGGAGACCAAAACTGTACGCAATACTCCAGGTGTGGTCTCACCAAGACCCTGTACAACTGCAGTAGAACCCCCCTGCTCCTATACTCAAATCCTTTTGCTATGAATGCTAACATACCATTCGCCTTCTTCACTGCCTGCTGCACCTGCATGCCTACTTTTAATGACTGGTGTACCATGACACCCAGGTCTCGTTGCATCTCCCCCTTTCCTAATCGGCCACCATTCAGATAATAATCTACTTTCTTGTTTTTGCCACCAAAGTGGATAACCTCACATTTATCCACATTATACTGCATCTGCCATGCATTTGCCCACTCACCCAGCCTATCCAAGTCCCCTTGCATTCTCCTCACAGCTAACACTGCCCCCCAGCTTAGTGTCATCCCCAAGCTCGCCGGGCGTCCAATCTTGGTTTTAAAGGATTTCCCCCTTATCCTTAAGCTGTGGCCCCTTGTCCTGGACTTCCCCAACATCGGGAACAATCTTCCTGCATCTAGCCTGTCCAACCCCTTAAGAATTTTGTAAGTTTCTATAAGATCCCCCCCTCAATCTCCTAAATTCTAGCGAGTACAAGCCGAGTCTATCCAGTCTTTCTTCATAAGACAGTCCTGACATCCCAGGAATCAGTCTGGTGAACCTTCTCTGTACTCCCTCTATGGCAAGAATGTCTTTCCTCAGATTAGGAGACCAAAACTGTACGCAATACTCCAGGTGTGGTCTCACCAAGACCCTGTACAACTGCAGTAGAACCTCCCTGCTCCTATACTCAAATCCTTTTGCTATGAATGCTAACATACCATTCGCCTTCTTCACTGCCTGCTGCACCTGCATGCCTACTTTTAATGACTGGTGTACCATGACACCCAGGTCTCGTTGCATCTCCCCCTTTCCTAATCGGCCACCATTCAGATAATAATCTACTTTCTTGTTTTTGCCACCAAAGTGGATAACCTCACATTTATCCACATTATACTGCATCTGCCATGCATTTGCCCACTCACCCAGCCTATCCAAGTCACCTTGCATTCTCCTCACAGCTAACACTGCCCCCCAGCTTAGTGTCATCCCCAAGCTCGCCGGGCGTCCAATCTTGGTTTTAAAGGATTTCCCCCTTATCCTTAAGCTGTGGCCCCTTGTCCTGGACTTCCCCAACATCGGGAACAATCTTCCTGCATCTAGCCTGTCCAACCCCTTAAGAATTTTGTACGTTTCTATAAGATCCCCCCCTCAATCTCCTAAATTCTAGCGAGTACAAGCCGAGTCTATCCAGTCTTTCTTCATAAGACAGTCCTGACATCCCAGGAATCAGTCTGGTGAACCTTCTCTGTACTCCCTCTATGGCAATAATGTCCTTCCTCAGATTTGGATCATCCAACTCAGTATCCTGTACCTGCCTTCTCTCCATACCCCCTGATCCCCTTTAGCCACAAGGGCCACATCTAACTCCCTCTTAAATATAGCCAATGAACTGTGTGGCTTCAACTACCTTCTGTGGCAGAGAATTCCACAGATTCACCACTCTCTGTGTGAAAAAAGTTCTTCTCATCTCGGTTTTAAAGGATTTCCCCCTTATCCTTAAACTGTGTGACCCCTTGTCCTGGACTTCCCCAACATCGGGAACAATCTTCCTGCATCTAGGCTGTCCAACCCCATAAGAATTTTGTACGTTTCTATAAGATCCCCCCTCAATCTCCTAAATTCTAGCGAGTACAAGCCGAGTCTATCCAGTCTTTCTTCATAAGACAGTCCTGCCATCCCAGGAATCAGTCTGGTGAACCTTCTCTGTACTCCCTCTATGGCAAGAATGTCTTTCCTCAGATTAGGAGACCAAAACTGTACGCAATACTCCAGGTGTGATCTCACCAAGACCCTGTACAACTGCAGTAGAACCTCCCTGCTCCTAGACTCAAATCCTCTATGGCAAGAATGTCCTTCCTCAGATTTGGAGACCAAAACCAAAGATTATAGAGGATTATATAAGATCTTTGACCAAAGCTGTACGCAATACTCCAGGCGCCAAAGTCGCGCACAACTGCAGCTGAAGGTACATTTTGTAACAATGCCTCTATTATATCGTTCATGTTATCTACTAATTATTATTTAATCGCTATATTCATTAGTTTTAGACCGAGTCTACGACGACGTTGCCTCTGAGGTGATTCGGCTCCCAGCCGCCGCTCGAGCTCGAGCTCCAACTGCCGCCGCCGCCGCCCGCGCACGTGACCCCTTCGCGCCTCCCGCGGGCTCGGCCAATCCCCGTCGAGCTCACACACCACCCCCCCCCCCTCGGCCAATCGCAGTCCGCGGCGCCTCACGCCTTCCAGCCAATGCCCAGCGAGCTCTCGCGGGCGGCCAATCGCGTGCTCTTACGCCGTCGTTCCTCCCCCCCTCCCCGAGCTCGCACGGGCGTCCAATCAGTTGCTCCCCTTCACCACGCCGTCCGCCAATCCCCACCAAGCCCGCACGGGCGTCCAATCAGCTGCTCCCCTTCACCACGCCGTCGGCCAATCGCCACCAAGCCCGCACGGGCGGCCAATCAGCTGCTCCCTTTCGCCACGCCGTCAGCCAATCACCACCAAGCTCGCACGGGCGTCCAATCGCCGGCTTGCGTGGTCAGCCAGCCCCCGCCGGGCTCGCACGGGCGGCCAATCAGCAGCTCCCTTTCGCCACGCCTTCAGCCAATCCCCACCAAGCTCGCACGGGCGGCCAATCAGCTGCTCCCTTTCGCCACGCCCTCAGCCAATCCCCACCAAGCTCGCCCGGGCGGCCAATCAGCTGCTCCCCTTCATCACGCCCTCGGCCAATCCCCACCAAGCCCGCCCGCCCGGACGGCCAATCGGCAGCCTTGGCGTCTCGCGCTCAGCCAATCGCCTCCCAATGTCCACCAATCCCAACCAATGACATCTCAACTAGTTGAGATGCTTTTGGAGTTAAATTACTTTAATTTACTCTAATTTAATCCAATTTATTTTAATGCAATTGGAGTTAAATTACTCAAGAGGCAATATGCACAATGTGAGGCAAGGGTTAATAGGGATAGTTGATTTAGACTAGAAATCCTGGGGAAATAGCTGAGGTAGGATAATAGTGAGCTTCAGCACGAATACCCGACCCGCGCTTGGCTGGATAGTAACAGCAGAACAGGTAGTGACATTTCAAGGTTGAGAATTAGAAGATAAGCAGTCCAGTAGAAACATTACGAGAACTGGGGGAAAGGGCAGGAACTACTCTGTACCGCTACACGCTTAATAAGATACATGAATATTACGACAACACCCATCATGACAAAATGTCTCATTGAAATGCACATGCGATGTATGATGTGGGAGGTAACCTGGACGTTGAAGGGCGTTACGGGACGTTCTTGTGAGAATGTGAACCTCAGTGCTCTGATTGGAAGGAGCCAGAAGGGGAGGCTGATTCAGCCAAATGGTGCTGTATAAGTAGGGGATGGTTTCCTGGTCTCGGTGTGTCTCGGTTGGAGAGACCCCCGGGGGCTGCAGACTCGTAAATAAAGGAGTTCCTTGTTTCCACGACTTTGTCTCTGGCATCGTGATTGTGAGCACTCACATTTGCATCTCACACACAATATAAAATAAATGAATATAACGAATAAATAATAATTAGTAGATAATATGGTCAACTCATCCGTCACTGTCCACCATCCAGTCTCCCCCCCCCCCCTCCCACTCAACTGTTTCACCCCCCCCCCTTAAGCCCACAGCTCATCTCTCAACACCTCAGAGCCATGCACCCAAAGTCCAGCACGGAAACAGGCCCTTCGGCCCAACTCTTCCACGCCGACCAACCTTCCCCCATCTACATTCGCCCCCACCTGCCTGCGTTTGGCCCATATCCCCCCCCGAAACCCTTCCTATCCACCTGTCCAGGTGTCTTTCAAAAGCTCGTTCCACACACCCACCACCCTCCTCTGTGTGAAAGAGGTTGCCCCTCAGGTTCCAATTTAATCTTTCCCCTTCTCGCTAATCTTTGTGCGTCTACCCCATCTATTCCTCTCATGACCTTATGCACCTCTATAAGATCACCCCTCATCCTCCTGCGCTCCAAGGAAGAGGCCTAGCCTGCGCAACCCCTCCATCTTGCTCAGGCCCTCAAGACCTGGCAACAAGCTCATAATGCTTTGGTCAGTTTCAATAAAATACCCTTCCCCTGCCCCCCTCACCCCCCCCTAAACTCCAGCGAGTACAGGCCCAGAGCCACCCTCCCCATCGCCTCTGGGATCGTTCTGGTAAACCTCCTCTGGACCCTCTCCAGAGCCAGCACATCCTTCCTCAAATATGGGTGACCAAAACTGCTCGCAATACTCCAAACGTGGCCTGACCAGCGCCTCAGCGTCATAAGACATGGATTAGTTTAGTTTAGAGATACATTGTGTGTGCGCTGACAATAACAAGAGGATTTGAGTACTGGAGCAAAGAGGTCCGTCTGAAGTTGTACAGGGCCCTGGTGAGACCACACCTGGAGTATTGTGTGCAGTTTTGGCCTGTTGGCCTTCATAACAAGAGGAGTTGAATACAGGAGCAAAGATGTCCTTCTGCAGTTGTACATAGCCTTGGTGAGACCACACCTGGAGTATTGTGCGCAGTTTTGGTCTCCAAATTTGAGGAAGGACATTCTTGCTATTGAGGGAGCGCAGCGTAGGTTCACCAGGTTAATTCCCGGGATGGCGGGACTGTCATATGCTGAGAGAATGGGTCAACTGGGCTTGTATACTCTGGAGTTTAGAAGGATGAGAGGATATCTTATAGAGACAAATAAAAATTCTTAAGGGATTAGACAGGCTAGGTGCAGGAAACATGTTCCCGATGTAGGGGGAGTCCAGAACCAGGGGTCACACATAGTTTAGGAATAAGGGGTCGGCCATTTAGAACGGAGATGAGGACAGACTTTTCCCACCCAGAGTCGTGAATATGTGGCCATTTAGGACTGAGATAAGGAGAAACTTTTTCCACCCAGAGAGTTGTGAATCTGTGGCCATTTAGGACTGAGATGAGCAGGAACTTTTTCCACCCAGAGAGTGGTGAATCTGTGGAATTCTCTGCCGCAGAAGACAGTGGAGGCCGGTTCTCTGGATGCTTTCAAGAGAGAGTTAGATATAGGGCTCTTAAAGATAGCGGAGTCAGGGGATATGGGGAGAAGGCAGGAATGGGGTGCTGATTGGGGATGATCAGCCATGATCACAGTGAATGGCGGTGCTGGCTCGAAGGGCCAAATGGCCTCCTCCTGCACCTATTGTCTATGGACATGTACACTGGTTTTATCCTACATACTAGGGACCATATACAATTTACAGAGACCAATTAACCTACAAACCTGCACCCCTTTGGGATGTGGGAGGAGATCGGAGCACCCGGGGAAAACCCACACGGTCACAGGGAGAACGTACAAAGTTGGTACTGACAGCACCCGAGGTCAGGATCGAAGCTGGCCCTCTGGTGCTGTGAGGCAGCAACTCTACCGCTGCGCCACCTCTTAACCTAAACATACAGAGTTGTTTCCACTAGTGGTAGAGCCTAAGACCAGAGGACACAGCCTCAGAATTAAAGGACGTTCCTTTGGCAAGGAGACAAGGAGGAATTTCTTTAGCCAGAGGGTGGTGAACCTTTGCCACAGGCGGCGGTGGAGGCCACAAGTCAGTGGATATTTTTAAGGCAGAGATAGATGGATTCTTGATTAGTACGGGTGTCAGGGGTTATGGGGGGAAGGCAGGAGAATGGGGTTAGGAGGGAGAGATAGATCAGCCGTGATTGAATGGCGGAGTAGACTTACATAGAAAATAGGTGCAGGAGGAGGCCATTCAACCCTTCGAGCCAGCACCGCCATTCATTGTGATCACGGCTGATCGTCCCCAATCAATAACCCGTGCCTGCCTTCTCCCCATATCCCTAGACTCCACTCGCCCCTAGAGCTCTATCTAACTCTCTCTTAAATCCATCCAGTGCCTTGGCCTCCACTGCCCTCTGTGGCAGGGAATTCCACAAATTCACCACAACTCTCTGGGTGAAAAGGTTTTTTCTCACCTCAGTCTTAAATGGCCTCCCCTTTATTCTAAGACTGTGTGTGGCCCCTGGTTCTGGACTCGCCCAACATTGGGAACATTTTTTCCTGCATCTAGCTTGTCCGGTCCTTTTATAATTTGATATGTGTCTATAAGATCCCCCCCCCCAACCCCCCCCCCCGATCCTTCTAAACTCATAGCAAAAGGATTTGAGTATAGGAGCAGGGAGGTTCTACTGCAGTTGTACAGGGTCTTGGTGAGACCACACCTGGAGTATTGCGTACAGTTTTGGTCTCCAAATCTGAGGAAGGACATTATTGCCATAGAGGGAGTGCAGAGAAGGTTCACCAGACTGATTCCTGGGATGTCAGGACTGTTTTATGAAGAAAGACTGGATAGACTTGGTTTATACTCTCTAGAATTTAGGAGATTGAGAGGGGATCTTATAGAAACTTACAAAATTCTTAAGGGGTTGGACAGGCTAGATGCAAGAAGATTGCTCCCGATGTTGGGGAAGTCCAGGACAAGGGGTCACAGCTTAAGGATAAGGGGGAAATCCTTTAAAACCGAGATGAGAAGAACTTTTTTCACACAGAGAGTGGTGAATCTCTGGAACTCCCTGCCACAGAGGGTAGTCGAGGCCACAGTTCATTGGCTATATTTAAGAGGGAGTTAGATGTGGCCCTTGTGGCTAAGGGGATCAGAGGGTATGGAGAGAAGGCAGGTACGGGATACTGAGTTGGATGATCAGCCATGATCATATTGAATGGCGGTGCAGGCACGAAGGGCCGACTGGCCTCTACTCCTGCACCTAATTTCTATGTTTCTATGTAACTCCAGTGAATACAAGCCTAGTCTTTTCAATCCTTCCTCATACGACAGTCCCGCCATCCCAGGGATCAATCTCGTGAACCTACGCCGCACTCGATGGGCCGAATGGCCTGATGAGACTTTACGAGGCCACCAGGCTTTTTTTCTCTGTCCCTCTCGTGTTCCGAAAATCGAGGAAAGCACCAATCAGACCCACGGGTTTCGTTTCAAAAAAGCAGTATTTCTTTTTTCCTTCTCTCTCTCTCTCTCGTTCCCCCTCTCGAAGGAGCGATACAATCAGACATTTTAAAAACCTGCGCTACAAAAAAAGTGTTACAAACTAATGACTTTTATGTACTTTTTTTTACAAAAGGGGGTGGTGGAGGGAACTGGCCGGGATCGAGAGTAAGAGAGCTACGTGATGGAAACTGTGGGGATATTTTGTAAATGCCATTTCTAACGGAGTTGGGACCAAATCGTTTTACTCTAATATGCGCGAGGGGGGCCGGTTTCTGCTTCCGGGGCCCCCCGTGTGATCCGCTGGGTGGGGGGGGGGGGGGGGGGGGGGGGGGGGGGGGGGGGAGTTGATGCCAGGGACGAGGGCGTGAAGTAAAAAGGTGGCAGGACTCCGCCTGAAGGCAGATTTCTTTTTAAAAATGCGCGGAGGATCAGCGTTCCACACCCCCCAGCGGCGGCGAGGCAGAATCGACCAGGAAATCTCGGCCTTTGCCGGCAGTCGATGGGAGAGGAGAAGAAATAAGGGGAGAGCCGGAAAGCACGGGTGTGGATTGTGTTGGTGGGATCGGATAACACACTCACCTCTCTTCTCCCACACACAAACAAACTTTCTCTCACACACACACCCCTCTCATACACACACACACACCCTTCTCTCTCACACACCCCTCTCTCTCACACACACACCTCACACACACCCCTCTCACACACACACCCCCCTCTCTCACACACACACACCTCTCTCTCTCTCTCTCTCTCTCTCTCTCACATACACACACACACACCCCTCTCACACACACACCCCTCTCTCTCTCTCTCACACACACCCCTCTCACACACACACACCCCTCTCTCTCTCACACACACATACACACACCCCTCTCTCTCTCTCTCACACACACACCTCTCTCTCTCTCTCACACACACACCCCTCTCTCTCCCTCTCACACACACACACCTCTCTCTCTCTCTCACACACACACACACACCTCACTCTCTCACACACACACCTCACTCTCGCTCTCACACACACACACACCTCTCTCTCTCTCACACCCCTCTCTTACACACACCCCTCTCTCACACACACACACACCTCACACACA
This sequence comes from Amblyraja radiata, assembly GCF_010909765.2. Taxonomy (NCBI): domain Eukaryota; kingdom Metazoa; phylum Chordata; class Chondrichthyes; order Rajiformes; family Rajidae; genus Amblyraja; species Amblyraja radiata. The sequence goes on from NW_022630094.1 coordinate 1,304,582, forward strand.
CACACACACCTCTCTCTCTCTCTCACACTCACACACACACACACACCTCTCTCTCTCTCTCTCTCTCTCTCTCACACTCACACACACACACACACATACCCCTCTCTCTCTCTCTCACACACACACATTCCCGATTTATCCTACTGAACGCAGTCGCCCCCGAATCAGAGGCTGGCAAGAAACGGGCAAAGAAGAGCTCGGCGGGGGGAGGTCGGGAGGCGGGCCTCAATATTTAGTGTCGGGGAAATTTTAACTGTACAGAGATATACAAACACCTTGAGTTCAAAAATTATACAAAATAGCAAAATATTTAAAGCAGGAGTTTCCCGTTTCGGTGAATCTTTAGGATCTTCCCCAGACGTTGTTTCGCCGTCGCGAGGCCCTTCTTCGGACGTTTGCCTGTGTACGGGTTGGCAAAGGGGCAGATGTTAGTATCCTCAAAAACCCTCCACACACACAGGGCGAGATTAGCAAGGCTGCATGCAGGTACAGCAGGCAGGGAAGAAACAAGAGGAGTTGAGTATAGGAGCAAAGAGGTCCTTCTGCAGTTGTACAGGGCCCTGGTGAGACCACACCTGGAGTATTGTGTGCAGTTTTGGCCTGTTGGCCTTCATAACAAGAGGAGTCGAGTACAGGCACAAAGAGATCCTTCTGCAGTTGTACAGGGCCCTGGTGAGACCACACCTGGAGTATTGTGTGCAGTTTTGGCCTGTTGGCCTTCATAACAAGAGGAGTTGAGTACAGGAGCAAAGAGGTCCTTCTGCAGTTGTACAGGGCCCTGGTGAGACCACACCTGGAGTATTGTGTGCAGTTTTGGCCTCCAAATTTGAGGAAGGACATCCTTGCTATTGAGGGAGCCCAGCGTAGGTTTACCAGGTTAATATCTAAATGGCGTCAAGTTGGGAAAACGGGAAGTACAACGGGATCTGGGGGTCCTTGTTCATCAGTCACTTAAAGTAAGCATGCAGGTACAGCAGGCAGTGAAGAAAGCGAATGGCCTGTTGGCCTTCATAACAAGAAGAGTTGAGTATAGGAGCAAAGAGGTCCTTCTGCAGTTGTACAGGGCCCTAGTGAGTCCACACCTGGAGTATTGTGTGCAGTTTTGGCCTGTTGGCCTTCATAACAAGAGGAGTTAAGTACAGGAGCAAAGGGGTCCTTCTGCAGTTGTACAGGGCCCTGGTGAGACCACACCTGGAGTATTGTGTGCAGTTTTGGCCTCCAAATTTGAGGAAGGACATTCTTGCTATTGAGGGAGCCCAGCGTAGGTTCACCAGGTTAATTCCTGGGATGGCGGGACTGTCATATGCTGGGAGAATGGAGCGGCTGTGGGCTTGTACACTCTGTGGAGTTTAGAAGGATGAGAGGATATCTTATTGAAACATAAAAGATTATTAAGGGATCGGACACGCTAGAGGCAGGAGACATGTTCCCGATGTTGGGGGAGTCCAGAACTAGGGGCCACACACACAGTTTGAGAATAAGGGGTCGGCCATTTGGAACGGATATGAAGAAAAAGTGATGTTGGGGGAGTCCAGAACCTGGGGCCACACACACAGTTTGAGAATAAGGGGTCGGCCATTTGGAACGGATACGAAGAAAAAGTTTTTCACCCAGAGAGTTGTGAGTCTGTGGAATTCTCTGCTTCAGAAGGCAGTGGAGGCCGGTTCTCTGGATGCTTTGAAGAGGGAGTTAGATAGAGCTCTAAAAGACAGCGGAGTCAGGGGATATGGGGAGAAGCCAGCAACGGGGTACTGATTGGGGATGATCAGCCATGGCGGTGCTGGCTCGAAGGGCCGAATGGCCTACTTCTGCACCTATTGTCTATTGCCTCATACCGGGTCAGGAGGGAGGAATAAGGGAACCCAGGTAGATGTGATGTACAGGGTAACGAGAGGGTAAATAGGGGAACCCAGGTAGATGAGATGGACAGAGTAACGAGAGGGTAAATAGGGGAACCCAGGTAGATGTGATGGACAGAGTAACGAGAGGATAAATAGGGGAACCCAGGTAGATGTGATGTACAGGTAACGAGAGGGTAAATAGGGGAACCCAGGTAGATGTGATGGACAGAGTAACGAGAGGATAAATAGGGGAACCCAGATGGATGTGATATACCTGGGTTCCCCTATTTCTCCAGAACAAGGGGTCACAGTTTAAGGATAAGGGGGAAATCTTTCAGGACCGAGATGAGGAAAACATTTTTCATACAGAGAGTGGTGAATCTCTGGAATTCTCTGCCACAGAAGGTAGTTGAGGCCACAGTTCATTGGCTATATTTAAGAGGGAGTTAGATGTGGCCCTTGTGGCTAAAGGGATCAGGGGGTATGGAGAGAAGGCAGGTACGGGATACTGAGTTGGATGATCAGCCATGATCATATTGAATGGCGTTGCAGGCTCGAAGGGCCGAATGGCCTCTACTCCTGCACCTATTGTCTATTGCCTCATACCGGGTTAGGAGGGAGGAATAAGGGAACCCAGGTAGATGTGGATGTACAGGGTAAACGAGAGGGTAAATAGGGGAACCCAGGTAGATGTGATATACAGGGTAACGAGAGGGTAAATAGGGGAACCCAGGTAGATGTGATGTACAGGGTAACGAGAGGGTAAATAGGGGAACCCAGGTAGATGTGATGTACAGGGTAACGAGAGGGTAAATAGGGGAACCCAGGTAGATGTGATGGACAGAGTAACGAGAGGATAAATAGGGGAACCCAGGTAGATGTGATATACCTGGGTTCCCCTATTTCTCCAGAACAAGGGGTCACAGTTTAAGGATAAGGGGGAAATCTTTCAGGACCGAGATGAGGAAAACATTTTTCATACAGAGAGTGGTGAATCTCTGGAATTCTCTGCCACAGAAGGTAGTTGAGGCCACAGTTCATTGGCTATATTTAAGAGGGAGTTAGATGTGGCCCTTGTGGCTAAAGGGATCAGGGGGTATGGAGAGAAGGCAGGTACGGGATACTGAGTTGGATGATCAGCCATGATCATATTGAATGGCGTTGCAGGCTCGAAGGGCCGAATGGCCTCTACTCCTGCACCTATTGTCTATTGCCTCATACCGGGTTAGGAGGGAGGAATAAGGGAACCCAGGTAGATGTGATGTACAGGGTAACGAGAGGATAAATAGGGGAACCCAGGTAGATGTGATATAGAGAGTAACGAGAGGATAAATAGGGGAACCCAGGTAGATGTGATATACAGAGGATAAATAGGGGAACCTAGGTAGATGTAATGTACAGAGTAACGAGAGGATAAATAGGGGAACCCAGGTAGATGTGTTGTACAGAGTATCGAGAGGGTAAATAGGGGAACCCAGGTAGATGTGATGTACAGAGTAACGAGAGGATAAATAGGGGAACCCAGGTAGATGTGTTGTACAGAGTATCGAGAGGGTAAATAGGGGAACCCAGGTAGATGTGATGTACAGAGTAACGAGAGGGTAAATAGGGGAACCCAGGTAGATGTGATGTACAGAGTAACGAGACGATAAATAGGGGAACCCAGGTAGATGTGATGTACAGAGTATCGAGAGGGTAAATAGGGGAACCCAGGTAGATGTGATGTACAGAGTATCGAGAGGGTAAATAGGGGAACCCAGGTAGATGTGATGTACAGAGTATCGAGAGGGTAAATAGGGGAACCCAGGTAGATGTGATGTACAGAGTATCGAGAGGGTAAATAGGGGAACCCAGGTAGATGTGATGTATCCGGAGAAGATGGCGGTGGATGAAGTCAAGCACGGAGGAGATGGTGGATAAAGGAAGGCACGGAGATGGCGGGATGAAGTGCGAGTCTTGCCTGATTGGCTGCCTTGCGAGGAGGTGGATGCCCGGCGCTGCGTGAGGAAGACTCCGGGGGCCATGGGCGTGGATCCGCGGCCCAGCTGGGGCAGGCCGAAGGTGCTGGGGCCCGCCGTGTACTCGTGGTCCACCAGGCTGCCCAACAGCACCTCGGGCCTGGCCTCGACGGCCGGGGCCCGGAGCTGGAGGCGGTGGGGTGGTGGGCTGCCCGCGGGGGCCGGCTTGGCGATCGGCTCCTCCTCAGCCACGGGCGCCGGCTTCTTCTTGCTGCTCTTCTTCTTCTGCACCTTCTGCTGCTCCTGCGGGAAGGTCAGAGGGGATAGGAGCAGAATTAGGCCATTCGGCCCATCGAGTCTACTCCGCCATCCGATCAATCTATCCTTCCTGACCCCATTCTCCTGATGTCTCCCCGTAACCCCTGATGCCCGCACTAATCAACAATCTATCTATCTCTGCCTTAAAAATATATCCACTGGCTTTCCACAGAAAGCAAATGGCATGTTGGCCTCTATAAAAAGAGGAATCGAGTATAGGAGCAAAGAGGTCCTTCTGCAGTTGTACAGGGCCCTGGTGAGACCACACCTGGAGTATTGTGTGTAGTTTTGGCCTGTTGGCCTTCATAACAAGAAGAGTTGAGTATAGGAGCAAAGAGGTCCTTCTGCAGTTGTACAGGGCCCTGGTGAGACCACACCTGGAGTATTGTGTACAGTTTTGGTCCCCTAATTTGAGGAAGGACATTCTTGCTATTGAGGGAGCCCAGCGTAGGTTCACCAGGTTAATTCCCGGGATGGCGGGACGGTCATATGCTGAGAGAATGGAGCGGCTGGGCTTGTACACTCTGTGGAGTTTAGAAGGATGAGAGGAAACTCATTGAAACATATAAGATTGTTAGGGGTTTGGACACGCTAGAGGCAGGAAACATGTTCCCGATGTTGGGGGAGTCCAGAACCAGGGGCCACACACACAGTTTAAGAATAAGGGGTAAACCATTTAGAACGGAGACTTTTTCTCACAGAGTGGTGAGTCTGTGGAATTCTCTGCCTCAGAGGGCGGTGGAGGCTGGTTCTCTGGATGCTTTCAAGAGAGAGCTAGATAGGGCTCTTAAAGATAGCGGAGTCAGGGGATATGGGGAGAAGGCAGGAACGGGGTACTGATTGGGGATGATCATCCATGATCACATTGAATGGCGGTGCTGGCTCGAAGGGCCGAATGGCCTCTGCTACTGCACCAATTGCCAAGTGGACATTCTTAAGGCAGCGAATGATGGATTCTTGATTGGATACGGTGTCAAAGGTTACGGGGAGACGGCAGGAGAATGGGGTTGAGAGGGAAACATTCATCAGCCTGGATCG
>NW_022630094.1:1500000-1502500 GCF_010909765.2 Amblyraja radiata
CAGTTTAAGGATAAGGGGGAAATCTTTTAGGACCGAGGTGAGGAAAACATTTTTTTTCACACACAGAGAGTGGTGAATCTGTGGAATTCTCTGCCACAGAAGGTAGTTGAGGCCATTTCATTGGCCATATTTAAGAGGGAGTTAGATGTGGCCCTTGTGGCTAAAGGGATCAGGGGGTATGGAGAGAAGGCAGGTACAGGATACTGAGTTGGATGATCACCCATGATCATATTGAATGGCGGTGCAGGCTCGAAGGGCCGAATGGCCTCTACTCCTGCGCCTATTGTCTATGTTTCTATGTTTCTATGATCGCCGAGCCTGCGCTTGGTCTCACCGATGTAGAGCAGCCGACACCTAGAGCAGCGGATGCAATAGATGAGGTTGGAGGAGATGCAGGTGAACCTCTGCCGCACCTGGAAAGATTCTTAAGGGATTGGACAGGCTCTGGAACCAAGGATGCCCGACACAGTTCCCAGCGACAAAGGCAGCAGATCCATTTCTTATGATGAATGTGATACCCTCATGAAAGGGTTGATCCGGATAATCCAAGAATCCTGTCTGGTGAAACGCAACCAGAAACACAGGCAGAATCCCACTGCAGTGCCGAGAATTCCGATGATCACGCCACAGATCAAAACAATAAGCTGGCTCCTATCCAGTTCAGCTTCTTTGCCAACTTGAACTTCTGGTTCTGTGAACAAAGCACACGCTAATTGTTTGAAAGAGGAAATAGTTTTTTAAATTGGTAGAGTAAGCGTGCAGGTAGGGCAGGCAGTGAAGAAGGCGAATGTCCTGTTGGCCTTCATAACAAGAGGAGTTGAGTATTGGAGCAAAGAGGTCCTTCTGCAGTTGTACAGGGCCCTGGTGTGACCGCACCTGGAGTATTGTGTGCAGGTTTGGCCTGTTGGCCTTCATAACAAGAGGAGTTGAGTATAGGAGCAAAGAGGTCCTTCTGCAGTTGTACAGGGCCCTGGATAGACCACACCTGGAGTATTGTGTGCAGGTTTGGCCTGTTGGCCTTCATAACAAGAGGAGTTGAGTATAGGAGCAAAGAGATCATGGAAACATAGAAACATAGAAAATAGGTGCTGGAGTAGGCCATTAGGCCCTTCGAGCCTGCACCGCCATTCGATATGACCATGGTTGATTATCCCATCCCTGCCTTCTCTCCATAGTCCCTGATCCCTTTAGCCACAAGGGCCACATCTAACTCCCTCTTAATTATAGCCAATGGACTGTGGCCTCAACTACCTTCTGTGGCAGAGAATTCCAGAGATTCACCACTCTCTGTGTGAAAAATGTTTTCCTCATCTCGGTCCTAAAAGATTTCCCCCTTATCCTTAAACTGTGACCCCTTGTTCTGGACTTCCCCAACTTCGGGAACAATCTTCCTGCATCTAGCCTGTCCAACCCCTTAAGAATTTTGTAAGTTTCTATAAGATCCCCCCTCACCTACAAAATCCTGATCCTCACCTACAAAGCCCTCCACCATCTGGCCCCCCCATATCTCACTGACCTCCTCTCCCCCTACCAACCCTCACGGTCCCTCAGATCCACATCAGCCGGTCTCCTTTCCATCCACAAGTCCAACCTCCGCAGTTTTAGGGACAGAGCCTTCTCCAGGGCAGCTCCCAGGCTCTGGAACTCCCTCTCCCAACTGATCCGCAATTCCGTGTCCCTCACCATCTTCCAGTCCCGCCTCAAGACCCATCTCTTCACCTCTGCCTATCCTTAGCCCCACGTCCCCCTCCCTTTTCATCTGTGCATTAATTGCCTCATACTGTGTTTTGTATTGAATTCTGTCTTTACTTTGTGTACTAGTCATGTCTCTACTATTTATTTCATTCCCCTTACATATAACCATATAACCATATAACAATTACAGCACGGAAACAGGCCATCTCGGCCCTACAAGTCCGTGCCGAACAACTTTTTTCCCTTAGTCCCACCTGCCTGCACTCATACCATAACCCTCCATTCCCTTCTCATCCATATGCCTATCCAATTTATTTTTAAATGATACCAACGAACCTGCCGCCACCACTTCCACTGGAAGCTCATTCCACACCGCTACCACTCTCTGAGTAAAGAAGTTCCCCCTCATGTTACCCCTAAACTTCTGTCCCTTAATTCTGAAGTCATGTCCTCTTGTTTGAATCTTCCCTATTCTCAAAGGGAAAAGCTTGATCACATCAACTCTGTCTATCCCTCTCATCATTTTAAAGACCTCTATCAAGTCCCCCCTTAACCTTCTGCGCTCCAGAGAATAAAGACCTAACTTATTCAACCTTTCTCTGTAACTTAGTTGTTGAAACCCAGGCAACATTCTAGTAAATCTCCTCTGTACTCTCTCTATTTTGTTGACATCCTTCCTATAATTGGGCGACCAAAATTGTACACCATACTCCAGATTTGGTCTCACCAATGCCTTGTACAATTTTAACATTACATCCCAGCTTCTATACTCAAATGTTTTTCCTCTACCTGCTAAATTTTTGTA
>NW_022630094.1:1507500-1569109 GCF_010909765.2 Amblyraja radiata
TCACCCCTTTCATTCTCCATCCCGTCCACCTTCCCTCTCCCACCCTCCCCCTCTCTCCCTCTCCACCTCCAAATCTCTCCTTCCCCTCTCATTCTCACCCTCCCTCTCCCTCCCCTCTCACTCTCCCTCTATACATAAAATCAAAGATTATAGACCAGAGGCTCTATAATCTTTGCATAAAATGTTGGGAGTAACTAGACAGGTCAGGCAGCATTTCTACAGATTGCCTCTAGAAATGTTGCCTGACCTAAATCAAAATAGAGAGAGTACAGAGGAGATTTACTAGAATGTTGCCTGGGTTTCAGCAACTAAGTTACAGAGAAAGGTTGAACAAGTTAGGTCTTTATTCTTTGGAGCGCAGAAGGTTAAGGGGGGACTTGATAGAGGTCTTTAAAATGATGAGAGGGATAGACAGAGTTGACGTGGATAAGCTTTTCCCACTGAGAGTCGGGAAGATTCAAACAAGGGGACATGACTTGAGAATTAAGGGAGGGGTAACATGAGGGGGAACTTCTTTACTCAGAGAGTGGTGGCTGTGTGGAATGAGCTTCCAGTGGAAGGTGGTGGAGGCAGGTTCGTTTTTATCATTTAAAAATAAATTGGATAGTTATATGGACGGGAAAGGAATGGAGGGTTATGGTCTGAGCGCAGGTATATGGGACTAGGGGAGAATACGTGTTCGGCACGGACTAGAAGGGTCGAGATGGCCTGTTTCCGTGCTGTAATTGTTATATGGTTATATGGTTATATGGACCTGTTGAGTTACTCCAGCATTTTTGTGTCTGACTTTACTCTAAATCAGCATCTGCAGTTCCTTGCAGTTATTGAATGTGCATTCTTGCAAATTGCATTATTTTGAATGTAGCGAGCAAAGAAGAATTTAAGCAATTAAAAAATCAAAGGCATTGGCATTGCAGCTTTGACCGCCCACATTGTGCTTTGGGGAAGTAATATGGTCAGGACGGGGCGGGGATATTTGCATTTGTTTTCTGTTGTGTGTGTGTGGTGCTGGAGGGGGAAGCCATTGGCACCCGGACGTCGAGCGAAGCAGGAGAGAGGGAAGAAGGCGGGAAAGACGATTGGAAGCGGCGCGCGTCTCCCACCGCCCGCCCGTTCAAACCCCGGCGGCGGTTGCCGGGGGAACCGCCACCGCTTGGCCAATCAGCGACCACCCGGGGGCTGTTGCTGGGTGAAAAAGCCCCCGCTCGGCCAATCAAGGACCACCGGGACGCTGTTGCTAGGTGGAAAAAAGCCCCCCCGCTCGGCCAATCAAGGACCACCCGGGGGCTGTTGCTAGGTGGAAAAGCCCCCCCGCTCGGCCAATCAAGGACCACCCGGGGGCTGTTGCTGGGTGAAAAAGCCCCCGCTCGGCCAATCAAGGACCACCGGGGGCTGTTGCTGGGTGAAAAAGCCCCCGCTCCGCCAATCAAGGACCACCGGGGGGCTGTTGCTGGGTGAAAAAGCCCCCGCTCGGCCAATCAAGGACCACCGGGACTCTGTTGCTAGGTGGAAAAAAGCCCCCCCGCTCGGCCAATCAAGGACCACCCGGGGGCTGTTGCTGGGTGAAAAAGCCCCCGCTCGGCCAATCAGCGACCCCCAGGTGAAAAAGACCCCGTTCGGCCAATCAAGGACCACCCGGGGGGCTGTTGCCAGGTGGAAAAGCCCCCGCTCGGCCAATCAGCGACCCCCCAGGTGAAAAAGACCCCGCTCGGCCAATCAGCGACCCCCCGGGGCAGTTAAAGCCCCGCTCGACCAATCAGCGATCCCCCCGGGGGGCTGTTGCTGGGTGACAAAAAGCCCACGCTCGGCCAATCAGCGACCACCGGGGGCTGTTGCTGGGTGGAAAAGCCCCCGCTCGGCCAATCAGCGGCCCGGTTGGGGTCTTCCCTCCAAAATGAGGGGCAACGGACGGCGATGGCGATGGCTGCTCCTCCTCGGCTTCTTCTTGCTCGACGCTGCGGCCCTGGGTGAGGAGGGAGGAGGGGGGTGGAGGGAGAGGAGGGTGGAGGGAGAGGAGGGTGGAGGGGGGTGAAGGGAGAGGAGGGTGGAGGGAGAGGAGGGTGGAGGGGGGTGAAGGGAGAGGAGGGTGGAGGGAGAGGAGGGTGGAGGGGGGTGAAGGGAGAGGAGGGTGGAGGGAGAGGAGGGTGGAGGGGGGTGAAGGGAGAGGAGGGGAGGGAGAGGAGGGAGGGGGAGGGGGGTGAAGGGAGAGGAGGGTGGAGGGAGAGGAGGGGGGAGGGGGGTGAAGGGAGAGGAGGGTGGAGGGAGAGGAGGGTGGAGGGGGGGTGTGAAGGGAGAGGAGGTGGATGGAGGGAGAGGAGGGTGGAGGGGGGTGAAGGGAGAGGAGGGTGGATGGAGAGGAGGGTGGAGGGGGGGGAAGGGAGAGGGGGGTGAAGGGAGAGGAGGGTGGAGGGGGGTGAAGGGAGAGGAGGGTGGAGGGAGAGGAGGGTGGAGGGGGGGTGAAGGGAGAGGAGGGGTGGAGGGAGAGGAGGGTGGAGGGGGGTGAAGGAGAGGAGGGTGGAGGGGGTGAAGGGAGAGAGGAGGGTGGAGGGAGAGGAGGTGGAGGGGGGTGAAGGGAGAGGAGGGAGAGGAGGGTGGAGGGGGGTGGAGGGAGAGGAGGGTGGAGGGAGAGGAGGGTGGAGGGGGGTGGAGGGGGAGGAGGGTGGAGGGAAAGGGGGAGGATTAGATTAGATTAGATTAGATTATACCTTTAATAATCCTTTACAGGAAATTACAGTGCCACGACAGCTTCAAGACAGACATAATAATAATAATAATAAATTTTATATTTAATGGGCGCCTTTCATACAAAATCTCAAGGACACCTTACATAGTAATCGGAATAAAAACATATAATCGGAGTAAAACAAGTAATTAAAGACATCACAATGACATAACACCACACATTTCCTCAAAATGGCTTCCATACTTAACAAGTTAAAATACAATTAATTTTAAAAAAAAAAGAGGGGTGGAGGGAGAGGAGGTGGAGGAGGGTGAAGGGAGAGGAGGGGGGATGGGGAGGGGGGGGTGGAGGGAGAGGGGGGGAGGGGAGGGAGAGGAGGGTGAGGAGGGAGGGGGAGGGGGGTGCAGGGAGAGGGGGTGGAGGGAGAGGGGAGGGGGGTGGAGGGAGGAGGGGGAGGGGGGTGGAGGGAGAGGAGCGGGAGGAGGGATGAGGGGGGGGAGGGAGAGGAGGGGAGGGGGGGAGGGAGGGGGGGGAGGGAGGGGGTGGAGGGGGAGGAGGGGGGAGGGGAGGGGGAGGAGGAGGGGGAGGGGGGGGTGAGGGGGGAGGGAAGTGGTGGTGGAAGGGGGAGGGGGGGGAGGGGGTGGAGGGAGAGGGGGGAGGATGGGGAGGCGAGAGGAGGTTGGAGGGAGAGAGGAGGGGAGGAGGGTGGAGGAGGGAGAGGGGGGTGGAGGGGGGTGGGAGGGGAGGAGGGGGAGAGGGGGATGGAGGGGAGGGTGCGTTGTGGGTGGAGGGTAGGAAGAGGGTGGAAGGGGAGGAGGGGGGTGGAGGGAGAGGGGGGGAGGAGGGTGGATGGAGAAGAGGGTGGAGGGAGAAGAGGGGGGAGAGGGGGATGGAGGGGGTGGAGGGAGAGGGGGTGGAGGGAGAGGGGGGCGGAAGGGGAGGGGGGTGGAGGGAGAGGAGGGGGAGGAGGGTTAAGGGAGAGGGGGTGGAGGGAGAGAGGGGGGAGGGTTAGGTAAGTAAGTAAGTTTTATTTATATAGCATGTTTCAAGTCAACTCGCATTGACTCCAAAGTGCTTTACATAAAATAGGTAATAAGTTTCCATACAAACCATAGAAAAAGGTTAAAAACATAAAGAAAATGGACACAACACATTATAGAGTTCAACACAAACGTCCCCCCACAGCAGAATCAAAAATTTCCACTGTGGGGAAAGGCAGCAGAAAGTTAAGTCCTCTTCCTCTGAAACACCCGAGGTCGGGGCCCATTTGTGGCCTTGCAGCCAGTCCGATGATTTTCAGGGCCCTGGATGTGAAGATGGAACATCCGGCGTTGGGTGAAACATTCCTCAAGCGGCTTGGAAAGTCTGGATTAAGGGTGAGGGAGATGAGGGTTGAGGGAGATGAGGGTTGAGGGAGAGGGGGGTTGAGGGAGAGGACGGTTGAGGGGGTGAATGGTTGAGGGAGAGGAGGGTGGAGGAAGAGGAGGGGGTGGAGGGTTGAGAGATGAGGGTTGAGAGAGAAGAACTGTATGGGGTGGAGGGTGAAGAAGAGGAGGGGGTGGAGGGTTAGGGAGTTTCGAAGGATGAGAGGGAATCTTATTGAGACATATAAATGTTTCAATAAGATCCCCTCTCATTCTTCTGAACTCCAGAGTGTACAACCCCAGCCGCTCCATTCTCTCAGCATATGACAGTCCCGCCATCCCGGGAATTAACCTTGTAAACCTACGATGCACTCCCTCAATAGCAAGAATGTTCTCTCTCAAATTAGGGGACCAAAACTGCACACAATACTCCCGGTGTGGTCTCACTAGGGCTCTGTACAACTGCAGAAGGAACTAGGGCTCTGTACAACTGCAGAACTGGTTCTGTTATGTTCTGTTTAGTTTTTGCACAATCTGCAGGCATTGCCACTTTCATTTCACTGCACATCTTGTATGTGTAAGTGACAAATAAAGTTGACTTTACTTGATTTGAAGAGGAAGAGGTTGGAGGGGGTGAAGAGGGCATGGGTGGGGGATGAATTTGGCAGCAGGTTAGGGGGGAAGAGGGTGGGGTGAAGAGAGCATGTGGTGAATGGGTGCCTTTCGACAATTTGACAAACAAATCAATGCCGTGGTAAAGGCTAGCTTCTTTCAGCTTCGGATGATAGCTAAAATAAAACAATTCCTCCTGGAAAAGATCATCCACACATTCATCTCCCCCCGCCTAGATTACTGCAACTCACTTTACACTGGCATCAGCCAATCTTCCCTGTCCCGCCTGCAACTGGTCCAAAACGCCACAGCGAGACTCCTGACGGGCACCCGAAAAAGGGACCACATCACCCCGATCCTGGCCTCTCTCCACTGGCTCCCTGTGCGGTTCCGTATAAACTTCAAGATCCTCCTCCATGTCTACAAAGCCCTCAATGGGCTTGCCCCCACCTACATAAAAAGTCTTCTCACCCACCACTCCACCTCCAGGCCCCTCAGATCGGCCGACTTGGGGTTGCTGAATATCCCGCGGTCTAGGCATAAGCTCAGGGGCGATCGACCACACCTTTGCGGTTGCAGCCCCTAGACTGTGGAACAGCATCCCCCTTCCCATCAGAACGAACCGCCCCCTCCATCGACTCTTTTAAGTCAAGACTAAAGACTTATCTATACTCCCAAGCCTTTCCTGACGTCCTCTGAGTAAGGGCTACATGTATATATGTATGTAGTTTGTTTTGTTGTACAATACAATACAATTCAATTTATTGTCATTTGGACCCCTTGAGGTCCAAACAAAATGCCGTTTCTGCAGCCATACATTACAAACAAATAGACCCAAGACACAACATAATTTACATAAACATCCATCACATTGCTGTGATGGAAGGCCAAAAAAACTTCTCTCTCCACTGCACTCTCCCCCCCGATGTCAGAGTCAAAGTCAAAGCCCCGGCGGGCGATGGCGAATTGTCCCGTGGCCATTAAAGCCACGCCGGGTGATGCAAGGTCGCGCACCGGGTCTTGGTGTTAGAGCCCCCGGCGTGCGCTCGCAGAGACCCGCCGCCATTCCAAGCCGCGCGGGGCGGTGCTGTAAGGCCCCTCTCCAGGAGCTCTTCAACCCCGCAACTCGGGCGGGACAAGTCGCCGCTGCGGAAGCCCCGAAAAGCGGTCTCCCTCCAGGGACCCGCGGGCTCCCGGTGTTACCGTCCGCCAAACCCGCAGTTGCAGCCTCCAAATCTCCGGGGGTCGGGTCGCAGCAGCGTCCACCACAGCTCCACCCGCTCTGGACTCGGCCAGCTCCGCGACGGTGAGGTGAGTAGTCGGCACCAGAGCCCCCGGTCTTCCTGTTGGAGGCCGCTCCTCGTTGCAGCCCCAACGACAACGGAGACCCGACAAAGAAAGGTCGGGTCTCCCGTGCAGGGAGAGATTTAAAAGTTACCCCCAACCCCCCCACACCACCCCCACACCCCCACACACATACCCCAACAAAAATAATAAAAACTACATAAAAACATAGACATAAAATAATAAAAATGCAGACGGACTGCAGAGGCCGCTGCAGACGAGAGTCGCCCGCCTACCGCATTGTGCTATTCTTATAACAAATGCAAAGCACTTTGGCCAACGAGAGTTTTTTAAATGTGCTATAGAAATAAATGTGACTTGACTTGACTTTCACCCCAACATCGATTATTTTCCGCTCACCAGGGATGCACGTGGGTCAAGTGAGCATTTCTTGTGCTGGTGAAGATTTCTCCCTGGCGCTCCTGCGATTTGCATTCGACGGCGAAGAGTACATCCGCTTCGAATACTCCTTGAACAAGTTTGTAGCCAAACACCCCCTGGCAGAGCCATACGCCGATGAGCTGAACAAAAATGAGAGAGTTATCAGCAACGTTGCCCGTTACGTTCGCCGCTGGCCGTTAATCTCTAAGATAGTTAAAGGAGGCATCCGAGCTGAGACGGGTAAGGTTTTGCACGGCTTCACATCACGCTGAAGGTGGCGGAAATGTTGGAGGACAACGTTCGGTACCGATTAGGAAAAGGGGAGATGCAACGAGACCTGGGTGTCATGGTACACCAGTCATTGAAAGCAGGCATGCAGGTGCAGCAGGCAGTGAAGAAAAGCGAATGGTATGTTAGCATTCATAGCAAAAGGATTTGAGTATAGGAGCAGGGAGGTTCTACTGCAGTTGTACAGGGTATTGGTGAGACCACACCTGGAGTATTGTGTACAGTTCTGGTCTCCTAATCTGAGGAAAGACATTCTTGCCATAGAGGGAGTACAGAGAAGGTTCACCAGACTGATTCCTGGGATGTCAGGACTTTCATATGAAGAAAGACTGGATAGACTCGGCTTGTACTCGTTGGAATTTAGAAGATTGAGGGGGGATCTTCTAGAAACTTACAAGTTGGACAGGCTAGATGCAGGAAGATTGTTCCCGATGTTGGGGAAGTCCAGAACAAGGGGTCACAGTTTAAGGATAAGGGGGAAATTTTTTAGGACCGAGATGAGAAACATATTTTACACACAGAGAGTGGTGAATCTGTGGAATTCTCTGCCACAGAAGGTAGTTGAGGCCACAGTTTGTTGGCTATATTTAAGAGGGAGTTAGATGTGGCCCTTGTGGCTAAAGGGATCAGGGGGTATGGAGAGAAGGCAGGTACAGGATACTGAGTTGGAGGATCAGCCATGATCATATTGAATGGCGGCGCAGGCTCGAAGGGCCGAATGGCCTACTCCTGCACCTAATTTCTATGTTTCTAAGGATAAGGGGGAAATTTCTTAGGACCGAGATGAGAAACATATTTTACACACAGAGAGTGGTGAATCTGTGGAATTCTCTGCCACAGAAGGTAGTTGAGGCCACAGTTCGTTGGCTATATTTAAGAGGGAGTTAGATGTGGCCCTTGTGGCTAAAGGGATCAGGGGGTATGGAGAGAAGGCAGGGATGGGATACTGAGTTGGATGATCAGTCAAGATCATATTGAATGGCGGTGCAGGCTCGAAGGGCCGAATGGCCTCTACTCCTGCACCTATTTTCTATGTTTCTATGTACGGAGGTTGACGGAGATGATGAGAAGAGTCTCTGCAAGAGGCAGGGTGGGAGGAGTAGTCCTTTCTAGGATATCCGAGATGCCCTCACAAGTGATATCTGGACTAAACCTACTCCCATCCATCTTCTTGCAAAGACGTTATCTCTTACTCACTGTATCACTGTCTCCCAGGATGAAGCCTGACTACGGGCGCATGTCTGTGTAGAGTTTGCACGTTCTCCCCATGACCTGCTTGGGATTTCTCCAAGATCTTCAGTTTCCTCCTACACTCCAAAGACAAGCTTGGTGTAAATGTAAAACATTGTCCCATGTGTGTGTAGGGTCAGTCAGTCAGTCAATTGTATTTGTATTGCACATTTAAATACAACTCACGTTGACCAAAATGCTGTACATCAGTGCAGGTATTGGTGTTATCTGCAGACCTCCAAATAGTAGCCCGGATGTAGGGTGTAAGTTGCAGCAGGAGTTAAAACTGGTATGTAACAAAGGTAATGCCACTATGGTGATGGGGGATTTCAATATGCAGGTAGACTGGGAAAATTAGGTTGGTTCAGGACCCCAAGAAAGAGAGTTTGTAGAATGCCTCCGAGATGGATTCTTAGAACAGCTTGCAATGGAGCCGACCAGAGAAAAGGCACTTCTGGATTTAGTGTTGTCCAATGAACCAAATTTGATAAGAGAACTCATAGAAACATAGAAAATAGGTGCAGGAGTAGGCCATTCGGCCCTTCGAGCCTGCACCGCCATTCAATATGATCATGGCTGATCATCCAACTCAGTATCCTGTACCTGCCTTCTCTCCATACCCCCTGAGCCACAAGGGCCACATCGAAATTCCCTCTTAAATATAGCCAATGAACTTGCCTCAACTACCTTCTGTGGCAGAGAATTCCACAGATTCACCACTCTCTGTGTGAAAAATGTTTTCCTCATCTCGGTCCTAAAAGATTTCCCCCTTATCCTTAAACTGTGACCCCTTGTTCTGGACTTCCCCAACATCGGGAACAATCTTCCTGCATCTAGCCTGTCCAACCCCTTAAGAATTTTGTAAGTTTCTATAAGATCCCCCCTCAATCTTCTAAATTCTAGCGAGTACAAGCCGAGTCTATCCAGTCTTTCTTCATATGAAAGTCCTGACATCCCAGGAATCAGTCTGGTGAACCTTCTCTGTACTCCCTCTACGGCAAGAATGTCTTTCCTCAGATTAGGAGAACTCGAGGTAAAGGAACCGCTTGGAGGTAGTGATCATAATATGATTAGTTTTAATCTGCAATTTGAGAAGGAGAAGGTTAAATCGGAAGTGTCAGTGATGCAGTGGAACAAAGGGGACTATGAAGGCATGAGAGAGGAGCTGGCCAAGGTAGACTGGAAAGGGATCCTAGCAGGAATGATGGTGGAACAGCAATGGCAGGAATTTCTGGGCATAATCCGGAAGACGCAGGATCATTTCATTCCAAAAAGGAAGAAAGATTCTAAGGGGAGTAGGAGGCAACCGTGGCTGACAAGAGAAGTTAGGGATAGAATAAAACTAAAAGAAAAGATGTATAACACAGCAAAGAGTAGCTGGAAGCCAGAGGATTGGGAAACTTTCACAGGACAACAGAAGGAAACGAAACGGGCAATACTAGTGTTACTGTGCGGACTCGGTGGGCTGAAGGGCCTGTATCATCCACACATTCATCTCCTCCCGCCTAGATTACTGCAACTCCCTTTACACTGGCATCAGACAATCTTCCCTGTCCCGCCTGCAACTGGTCCAAAACGCCGCAGCGAGACTCCTGACGGGCACCCGAAAAAGGGGCCACATCACCCCGATCCTGGCAAAACTCTCTCCGCTGGTTCCCTGTGCGGTTCCGTATAAACTTCAAAATACTCCTCCATGTCTACAAAGCCCTCAATGGGCTTGCCCCCACCTACATAAAAAGTCTTCTCACCCACCACTCCACCTCCAGGCCCCTCAGATCGGCCGACTTGGGGTTGCTGAATATCCCGCGGTCTAGGCATAAGCTCAGGGGCGATCGACCGCGCCTTTGTGGTTGCAGCCCCTAGACTGTGGAACAGCATCCCCTTTCCCATCAGAACGAACCGCCCCTTCCATCGACTCTTTTAAGTCAAGACTAAAGACTTATCTATACTCCCAAGCCTTTCCTGATGTCCTCTGAGTGAGGGCTACATGTATATATGTATGTAGTCTGTTTTGTTGTGCTATTCTTATAACAAATGCAAAGCACTTTGGCCAACAAGAGTTGTTTTTTAAATGTGCTATAGAAATAAATGTGTCTTGTCTTGACTAAAAATCCTGAGTCCGTCGAGCACGTTTACACTCTGTTTGTTCCTGTCCACTTCAGCGAAGCCTGCGATCACGATCACCTCAAGGCGTCCAAATGCACAGGGACATCCCTTGGTCCTGACCTGCAGAGTGGATGGGTTTTACCCGATGGACATCAACACCACCTGGTTGCGGAACGGCAAAGACATCGACCAAGAGGTGCTAAGGAGCAACATTCTGCCCAACTTTGACGGGACGTTCCAGATGAGACTGCAGCTTAGTGTTGACCCCAGTGGAATCGGCGACACCTATTCCTGCCAAATCACACACACAAGCGTGCCTGACAACCTGACTGCAGTTTGGGGTAAGGATCAGAATCGGGACTTCTGCGGCTGATAAGTTTCCCTACTCCCTCCTCTCCTTCCAGGCCCGGCCACAAATAACAGATCCATCCCCATCACCGACTGACTTCCACGGCCGACTTTGCAGGCTGGAATCTCGTGGGGGGGGGGGCTAACCGAAGTCTGATAGAGTTGCCAACATAATAATAATAATGAATAATGGATGGGATTTATATAGCGCCTTTCTAATACTCAAGGCGCTTTACATCGCATTATTCATTCACTCCTCAGTCACACTCGGTGGTGGTAAGCTACTTCTGTAGCCACAGCTGCCCTGGGGCAGACTGACGGAAGCGTGGCTGCCAATCTGCGCCTACGGCCCCTCCGACCACCACCAATCAGTCACACACATTCACACACAGGCAAAGGTGGGTGAAGTGTCTTGCCCAAGGACACAACGACAGTATGCACTCCAAGCGGGATTCGAACCGGCTACCTTCCGGTTGCCAGCCGAACACTTAACCCATTGTGCCATCTGTCGCCATAGACACAAAATGCTGGAGTAACTCAGCGCGACAGGCAGCATCTCTGGAGAGAAGGAATGGGCGACGTTTTGAGGAGTTGTGTTAAATCCTGCTATGGAAAGATTGAAACAGCCAATGCCACTAATTCTATTAAACGTCTAACCTTAAGATTTGAGCTTGCATGTGCAAAAAACCTACTAACACAAATAGCAGAACCACTACCCTTGTACAACTTGCAAACATGCAGAATGACTAACCACTGCCAACCCCTACTGTGCAGTGGTGGCCAGTGCTCTGTTTTTTGCTGTGGCCTGTTGGGGAGATGGCGCCCGTATAGCGGATAAAAACAGACTGGACAAACTAATCAGGAAGGCCGGCTCAGTGGTCGGGGCTGAGCAACGAACGGTCCAGCAGGTGGCAGAGGCCAGAACTCTGAACAAACTAGGTTCTATAATGACAAACCCCACTCACCCACTCCATGCCCTGAAGGTGATCAAGAGCAGCATCTTCAGTCAGAGGCTGATTGCACCAATGTGCAAAACGGAGAGACATAGGAAGTCCTGTTTACCAGCTGCTATAAGATTTTATAATGCGCATAAATAATTGCACTTTTGAGGAAATGTGTGGTGTTATGTCTGTCTTGAAGCTGTCGTGGCACTGTAATTTCCTGAAAAGGATTATTAAAGGTATAATCTAATCTAATCTAATCTAAGAGAACTGATTTTACCAAAGAATGGAAAACAAACAACTTCATAATTGGAGGTGATCAACTTTAAGCAACTTTGCTGACAACCAACCTCAAACACAGGGTGAAAAACAACCCCATATTTGAAGAGGACCGATGACATCATGCTAATGGATGACTGATGTAAAGGAATATGTGGCAGAAATGTAATTGGATAAGAAGGGGGAAGGAAAGCTTTGTTTAAATATATATTAGGTAATGACTGGAGAAGAGGAGTAGCGACTCTTTGCAGGGTTACCTGGTCTACGGCCGGGTGAACTGATGTAAAGACTCTGCTCAATAAAAACGTACGTTTTTGGGAACCCAGTGGTCTGGTCGATTATTGTCACAACAACCGATGAAAAAAAGGCTTGAATCCTCAGTTTCGGGTCGAGACCCATCTCCCACAATATTCCTTCTGATAGAGTTGCGTTTACTGTAACATCTTCTGACTCTTTGCTCTTTTTCTCCAGATCCCCAGAACCAAAACTTATCAGTCTATGGATATGTGGTTGGAATAATGGCTGGATTAATCGGTATTCTGATTGTTCTATCTGCAGGAGTCATGAGATGGAAAGGTATTTTTGCATGTCCTCGTCAGTCTAGGAAAAGTTTTCCTTTGTAATCTAGTCTCGGTCCCTTGCTAATGCCACAATTTGCATGGATGCAAGTATAGGGGGGTTGCACGGAAGGTCACCGGGTCATAGGGCTCGTCGCACGGAGCCGCTAAATCCAACTGGAAGACATCCGTCACTTCCCGTATGTGTTATTAATGCTAGAAACACGTACTTTCCTACCTGTTAAAAAACGCCAAAATGGTGAATTTTTGCGCTGAAAAAAATTGTGGGAGTCGGGGTAAGTGTGAGAGACATGTACCCAACTTTAGAATTCGAAACTTGAAGCGAAATGAAGGTATAGAGAAGCGAGAACTGAAGGGACAACAGCAGCTAAAGTGCTTGGTGAACATTGGAAATATTGGGAATTATCGCGTTTGCTCACTGCATTTCATCAACAGTAAGGCATTATTTGTTCAAGAAGGAACTGCAGATGCTGGAAGATCGAAGGTACACAAAAATGCTGGAGAAACTCAGCGGGTGCAGCAGCATCTATGGAGCGAAGGAAATAGGCGACGTTTCGGGCCGAAACCCTTCTTCAGACTGATGGGGGGGTGGGGTGGGGGGAGAAGGAAGGAAAAAGGGAGGAGGAGGAGCCCGAGGGCGGGGGGATGGGAGGAGACAGCTCTAGGGTTAAGGAAGGGGAGGAGACAGCAAGGGCTAGCAAAACTGGGAGAATTCAACGTTCATGCCATCCGGACGCAAGCAACCCAGGCGGAATATGAGGTGCTGTTCCTCCAATTTCCGGTGTTGCTCACCCTGGCAATGGAGGAGACCCAGGACAGAGAGGTCGGATTGGGAATGGGAGGGGGAGTTGAAGTGCTGAGCCACCGGGAGTTCAGCGTTATTTGTGTTTTTTCTTGATTCCTTTGGTATCTAAAAATCCTCAGAAGTGATAAATCTGGCTGTAAATTTTTCTTCAGATGTGTTTTCATTTTGTATGTAAAAACCCATGGACGATTTAAAAAAATTACAGCCAGATTTATCACTTCTGAAACTTGTTAGATGCCAAAGGAATCAAGAAAAAACACAAATAATGCCTTACTGTTGATGAAATGCAGTGAGCACACGGCCAATGTTCGCCAAGCACTCTGGCTGTTGTTGTCCCTTCAGCTCTCGTTTCTATCTACCGTCATTTCTCCTCACTTTTGGAATTCTGAAGTGGGCTAAATGTCTCTCACGCTTATCCCGATTTCCATCATTATTTACAGCTCAAAAATTGACAATTTCAGCGGGTTTTAACGGGCCCGATACGCTGGAAACAAGGGTAAGTGCCTACCCGCAGTTCATCGCGTGTAATCCACTTGGAGTGGCGTAGCAACAGTACGGGTCATGGGTCGTGACCTGACTGCCGTGAAACCTCCCTATACTGTACTTCAGCACCATTTATGTGGTGACTCTTTGCATACCTTAGGAAAAAGGTTCTGATTATCTACCCTATCGTTTAAGAAGGAACTGCAGATGCTCACATCTCCTCCCCTTTCGGCTTTCCGCAGAGACCGCTCCCTCCGCAACTCCCTGGTCCATTCGTGCCTTCCCACCCTAACCACCCCCTCCCCTGGTACTTTCCCTTGCAACCTGCAGGAAATGCTACACTTGTCGTTTTACCTCCCCCCCCCCTCGACTCCATCCAAGGACCCAAGCAGTCGTTCCCGGTGCGGCAGAGGTTCGCCTGCACCTCCTCCAACCTCGTCTATTGCATCCGCTGCTCTAGGTGTCGGCTGCTCTACATCGGTGAGACCAAGCGCAGGCTCGGCGATCGCTTCGCCCAACACCTCCGCTCGGTTCGCAATTACCGACCCAATCTCCCGGTGGCTCAGCACTTAAACCCCCCCCCCCCCCCCCTCCCATTCCGTATCCGACCTTTCTGTCCTGGACCTCCTCCATGGCCAGAGTGAGTCTCATTGTACTTCCCCTTTTCCTAACCCGACACCATTCAGATAATAATCTGCCTTCTTGTTCTTTCCACCAAAGTGGAAACATGCGATTATCTTTCTCCAGTGAACCAGAGCCAAGACTCACAACTTGGGCCGAACCAGAGCCAACCCATGACCTCTTCGGATATGTCTTCAGGTAACCACCTCCTCGTCAAACGCAAATAGCTAAGCGTGAATATCGCCTCTGGCCCTTAACAAACAAACATAGAACGAGGTACAATATAACACGAGAACGGGTCCTTCAGCCCACAATGTCTGTGCCGAACAAGACGCTGATTTAAACAAATCCCATCTGCCTGTACACGATTCATATCCCTCTATTTTCCTGCTCTCCCATCTGCCCATCTAAAAGCCTATCAAAGACACGGTCAGGATTACCACTGTAAAGGGCCTGTCCCACTTGCCGATCTTTTTCGGCGACATCCGGCGTCATATCAGGGTCGGCAAAAGATTTTGAACATTTCAAAATCCAGCGGCGACATTAAAAACGTCGCCACACTTGATGATCCGCCACGCTCAATACGTCGTCACGCCCCCGAAAAAAATCAGCAAGAGGGACAAGCCCTTGTGGAAGCAACACTGCCGTTAAACCACAGTACCGCCCTCATTAGCCAGAGGCACGTGACAAGGAAGTACAATAACAACATTTAAAAATAGAGAGAAACAAGGAACTGCCGATACTCTCCCACAACCATTGTCTCTGCCTCTTCCTTCCTTCTTCCCGCCCCCACCACCACCACCACCACCCCCATCTGTCAATCACCGCCTTTAAAATACCCAAGGACCCGACCTCCACAGGACAAAGGATAAAGGACATTTATTGTCACATACACCAATTAGTGCGGTGAAATTTGAGTTACCATGCAGGACACAAATAAGATAAACACAACACTATAGAATTTAACATAAAACACAGCCGTCTGGGGCAAAGAATTCCACAGATTCGCCATCCAAAGCTAATGGTATGTTAGCATTCATAGCAAAAGGATTTGAGTATACCTGTAGGAGCAGGGAGGTTCTACTGCAGTAGTACAGGGTCTTGGTGAGACTACACCTGGAGTATTGGGTACAGTTTTGGTCTCCTAATCTGAGGAAAGACATTCTTGCCATAGAGGATTTGAGTATAGGAGCAGGGAGGTTCTACTGCAGTTGTACAGGGTCTTGGTGAGACCACACCTGGAGTATTGCGTACAGTTTTGGTCTCCTAATCTGAGGAAAGACATTCTTGCCATAGAGGATTTGAGTATAGGAGCAGGGAGGTTCTACTGCAGTTGTACAGGGTCTTGGTGAGACCACACCTGGAGTATTGCGTACAGTTTTGGTCTCCTAATCTGAGGAAAGACATTCTTGCCATAGAGGATTTGAGTATAGGAGCAGGGAGGTTCTACTGCAGTTGTACAGGGTCTTGGTGAGACCACACCTGGAGTATTGAGTACAGTTTTGGTCTCCTAATCTGAGGAAAGACATTCTTGCCATAGAGGATTTGAGTATAGGAGCAGGGAGGTTCTACTGCAGTTGTACAGGGTCTTGGTGAGACCACACCTGGAGTATTGCGTACAGTTTTGGTCTCCTAATCTGAGGAAAGACATTCTTGCCATAGAGGGAGTACAGAGAAGGTTCACCAGACTGATTCCTGGGATGGCAGGACTTTCATATGAAGAAAGACTGGATAGACTCGGCTTGTACTCGCTAGAATTTAGAAGATTGAGGGGGGATCTTATAGAAACTTACAAAATTCTTAAGGGTTAGATGCAGGAAGATTGTTCCCGATGTTGGGGAAGTCCAGAACAAGGGGTCACAGTTTAAGGATAAGGGGAAATATTTTAGGACCGAGATGAGAAAAACATTTTTCACACAGAGAGTGGTGAATCTGTGGAACTCTCTGCCACAGAAGGTAGTTGAGGCGACAGTTCATTGGCTATATTTAAGAGGGAGTTAGATGTGGCCCTTGTGGCTGAAGGGATCAGGGGGTATGGAGAGAAGGCAGGTACAGGATACTGAGTTGGATGATCAGCCATGATCACATTGAAATGGCGGTGCAGGCTCGAAGGGCCGAATGGCCTACTCCTGCACCTATTTTCGATGTTTCTATCCTCTGACAAAGTAAATTCCTCCTCGTCTTCGTTCCAAAAGTACGTTCCAAAGATAATGCATCATAAAAGTTAACCAGAGCGCACTTTATAGACACGATTCTACCAAACGGAGTCTGGGCATTGTAACGCTGAGGTTTACGCAGCTAAAATCGGACTGCTGCCGCCTTGTGTTTGTGCCTGCATCATCCCGTCTCTTCCTTACTTCCCAGATGTCAGTGCAGAGCGTGAAGACATCCAACTTTGTGAAGACGTCACATCTTTGCCGAGCCCCGTCTCTGCAAATATGTCAGAAGTTTAAAAACGAATTGCCCAATAAAATCCAGCGACCAGCCTCTTGAAGACCTCATGTTTAAACTGACGTGCCAACAATCGCCACCCCCTCCCCGTGTTTTGTGATCCGGACTTTATATCAGACGCTTACGGGCTGAATCGGCCCGTTCGCGGGGCCTTTCATCGCCCGGCGCGGCTTAAAATCAAACCGCTCCATCGAGGCGATCGAGGCTCCAGATGTTGAAGCCCCCGCCGGCCGATGAAAGGCCCCCCCCCCCCCCGCGAAGAGCCGATTCAAGCCCCACGATTCGGGGTGGACGAAGCTGCTGTTGCTGGAGTCGGTCACCAACCAGGTCAGCTCCCGATGTTACCGTCCACAGGGCCCGCGGCCGAAGCCTCGCGCGTGAGTGCACGTGCGCGCGCACGGCCGCCAAGGAAGCGTGTCCCCCCGCATGTTTTGATAGCGATTTCCGTGCCTGCGATTTGCGACGAAATAGTCGCACATTTGGATAGCAGTAACAGGATCGGTCCGAGTCAGCATGGATTTACGAAGGAGAAATCATGCTTGACTGATCTGGAATTTTTGAAGATGTAACTAGGAAAATGGACAAGGGAGAGCCAGTGGATGTAGTGTACCTGGACTTTCAGAAAGCATTTGATAAGGTCCCACGTAGGGGATTAGTGGGCAAAATTAGGGCACATGATATTGGGGGGAGAGTGCTGACACGGATAGAGAAGTGGTTGGCAGACAGGAGACAAAGAGTAGGGATTAACGGGTCCCTTTCAGAATGGCAGGCAGTGACTAGTGGGGTACCGCAAGGCTCGGTGCTGGGACCGCAGCTATTTACAATATACATCAATGATTTGGATGAAGGAATTCAAAGTAACATTAGTAAATTCACAGCTGACACAAAGCTGGGTGGCAGTGTGAACTGTGAGGAGGATGCTATGAGAATGCAGGGTGACTTGGACAGGTTGGGGGAGCGGGCAGATGCATGGCAGATGCAGTTTAATGTGGATAAATGTGAGGTTATCAAAATCAGGAAGGCAGATTACTATCTAAATGGCGTCAAGTTGGGAAAAGGGGAAGTACAACGGGATCTGGGGGTCCTTGTTCATCAGTCTATGATAGTAAGCATGCAGGTACAGCAGGCAGTGAAGAAAGCAAATGGCATGTTGGCCTTTATAACAAGAGGAGTCGAGTATAGGAGCAAAGAGGTCCTTCTGCAGTTGTACAGAGCCGTAGTGAGACCACACCTGGAGTATTGTGTGCAGTTTTGGCCTGTTGGCCTTCATAACAAGAGGAGTCGAGTATAGGAGCAAAGAGGTCCTTCTGCAGTTGTACAGGGACCTATTGTCTATTGTCTGTACAGAGTTTGTACGTTCTCCCCTTGACTGCGTGGGTTTTCTCCGAGTGCTCCGGTTTCCTCCCACTCTCCAAAGATGTACAGGTTTGTAGGTTAAATGGCTTTGGTAAAGATTGTAAATTGTTAGAAACATAGACAATAGGTGCAGGAGTAGGCCATTCGGCCCTTCGAGCCTGCACCGCCATTCAATATGATCATGGCTGATCATCCAACTCAGTATCCTGTACCTGCCTTCTCTCCATACCCCCTGATCCCTTTAGCCACAAGGGCCACATCTAACTCCCTCGTCCCTAGCGAGTACAAGCCGAGTCTATCCAGTCTTTCTTCATATGAAAGTCCTGACATCCCAGGAATCAGTCTGGTGAACCTTCTCTGTACTCCCTCTATGGCAAGAATGTCTGTCCTCAGATTAGGAGACCAAAACTGTATGCAATACTCCAGGTGTGATCTCACCAAGACCCTGTACAACTGCAGTAGAACCTCCCTGCTCCTATACTCAAATCCTAGTGTGTAGGATAGTGCTAGTGTACAGGGATCGCTGCTCGGCATCGACTCGGTGGGACGAAGGGTCTGTTTCCGCGCTGTATCTCTAAACTAAACTAAACTAAAATCAAAACAAACATGTACTTGGATACGCAAGGAATGGAGGAATATGGATTATGTACAGGATGAAAGGTTTAGTTTAGAGATTCAGCACAGAAACAGGCCCTTCGGCCCACCGAGTCCGTGCTGACCAGCGATCGCCCGTTCACATACTAGTTTAGCTTAGAGATACAGCGCGGAAACAGGCCCTTCGACCCACCGGGTCCGCGCCGACCAGCGATCCCCGTACACTAGAAACATAGAAATTAGGTGCAGGAGTAGGCCATTCGGCCCTTCGAGCCTGCACCGCCATTCAATATGATCATGGCTGATCATCCAACTCAGTATCCCGTACCTGCCTTCTCTCCATACCCTCTGATCCCCTTAGCCACAAGGGCCACATCTAACTCCCTCTTAAATATAGCCAATGAACTGGCCTCGACTACCCTCTGTGGCAGGGAGTTCCAGAGATTCACCACTCTCTGTGTGAAAAAAGTTCTTCTCATCTCGGTTTTAAAGGATTTCCCCCTTATCCTTAAGCTGTGACCCCTTGTCCTGGACTTCCCCAACATCGGGAGCAATCTTCCTGCATCTAGCCTGTCCAACCCCTTAAGAATTTTGTAAGTTTCTATAAGATCCCCTCTCAATCTCCTAAATTCTAGAGAGTATAAACCAAGTCTATCCAGTCTTTCTTCATAAGACAGTCCTAACATCCCAGGAATCAGTCTGGTGAACCTTCTCTGTACTCCCTCTATGGCAATAATGTCCTTCCTCAGATTTGGAGACCAAAACTGTATGCAATACTCCAGGTGTGGTCTCACCAAGACCCTGTACAACTGCAGTAGAACCTCCCTGCTCCTATACTCAAATCCTTTTGCTATGAAAGCTAACATACCATTCGCTTTCTTCACTGCCTGCTGCACCTGCATGCCCACTTTCAATGACTATCCTCGATTTACGAGTTTACAAAGCCAGATAACTTACAAAACCTGTACGTCTTTGGAGTGTGGGCGGAATCGTGAGCACCCGGAGAAAACCCACACAGGTTATACGGAGAGAAGATTACGGAGAGTCGGTTTGTCAAGGAGGACTCTCTCTCGAACTTCTACGGGTGCACAGTATAGAGCATGCCGACCGGTTGCATCGTGGCTTGGTTCGGCAACTTGAGCGCCCAGGAGCGGAAAAGACTGCAGAAAGTTGTGACCACTGACCAGTCCATCATCGGCTCTGACCTCCCCACCATTGAGGGGATCTATCGCAGTCGCTGCCTCAAAAAGGCTGCCAACATAATCAAGGACACACACACCATCCTGGCCACACACTCATCTCCCCGCTGCTATCAGGTAGAAGGTACAGGAGCCCGAAATCTGGTACATCCAGGTTCAGGAATAGCTGCTTCCCCACAGCCATCAGGCTATTAAACTCCATCAAACAAACTCTGAACTATAACAGCCTATTGCACTATCTGTGTATTTATGTGTGTGTATATATGGTCTATGCTATATAGACAAACTGGACTGTTCTGTATTTATGCTTACAATACTCTGTTGTGCTGCAGCAAGCAAGAATTTCATTGTCCTATCAGGGACACATGACAATAAACTCTCTTGACTTGACTTGACTTGAGAACGTACAAACTCCGTACAGACAGAGGTCAGGATTGAACCTGGGTCTCCAGCACTGTAAAGGTTCAGTCCCACTTTCACGATCTTGTTTAACTCGTGGACATTTTTCATCGGGCTAGAAAAACGCCCCGACCTACTTGATGCCACGGAGCTATATTTAAGAGGGAGTTAGATGTGGACCTTGTGGCTAAGGGGATCAGAGGGTATGGAGAGAAGGCAGGTACGGGATACTGAGTTGGATGATCAGCCATGATCATATTGAATGGCGGTGCAGGCTCGAAGGGCCGAATGGCCTACTCCTGCACCTAATTTCTATGTTTCTATGTTTCTATGCCTACGACTAGCATCTTAAAAGATAGCGGAGTCAGGGGATATGGGTCGGCCATTTTGAACGGAGGCGATGAAACACTTTTTGTCACAGAGAGTTGTGAGTCTGTGGCCATTTAGGACTGAGACGAGGAGAAACTTTCCCACCCAGAGTGTTGTGAGTCTGTGGAATTCTCTGCCTCAGAGGGCCGTGGAGGCCGGTTCTCTGGAGAGAATTCTTTCACGAGAGAGCTAGATAGGGCTCTTAAAGATAGCGAGAGAGAGTCAGGGGATATGGGGAGAAGGCAGGAACGGGGTACTGATTGGGGATGATCAGCCATGATCACATTGAATGGCGGTGCTGGCTCGAAGGGCCAAATAATAATAATAATAATAAATTTCATTTATGGGCGCCTTTCAAGAGTCTCAAGGACACCTTACAAAAATTTAGCAGGTAGAGGAAAAACATGTAAGGGGAATGAAATAAATAGTAGAGACATGACTAGTACACAAAGTAAAGACAGAATTCAATTCAAAACACAATATGAGGCAATTAATGCACAGATGAAAAGGGAGGGGGACGTGGGGCTAAGGATAGGCAGAGGTGAAGAGATGGGTCTTGAGGCGGGACTGGAAGATGGTGAGGGACACGGAATTGCGGATCAGTTGGGGGAGGGAGTTCCAGAGCCTGGGTGCTGCCCTGGAGAAGGCTCTGTCCCCAAAACTGCGGAGGTTGGACTTGTGGATGGAGAGGAGACCAGCTGATATGGATCTGAGGGACCATGAGGGTTGGTAGGGGGAGAGGAGGTCAGTGAGATTTGGGGGGGCCAGATGGTGGAGGGCTTTGCAGGTGAGGATCAGGATTTTGTAGGTGATCCGGTGGGAGATGGGAAGCCAGTGAAGTTGTTTGAGGACTGGAGTGATGTAGTGCCAGGATTTGGTGTGGGTGATGAGTCGGGCGGCTGCGTTCTGGACCAGTTGGAGTCGGTTGATGTAGGTGGAGCTGATGCCAAGGAGAAGTGAGTTGCAATAGTCCAGTCGGGAGGAGATGAAGGCATGGATGAGTTTCAGCAGTGGGAGGTGTGAGAGAGGGTCTGAGGTTGGCGATGTTGCGGAGATGAAAGAAGGAGGTTTTAATGACATGGCGGATGTGAGGCTCAAGGGAGAGGGTGGAATCAAAGATCACGCCAAGGTTGCGGGCCTGGGGAGATGGGGAGTCAGTGGTGCCGTCGATGGTGAGAGTGGAGTTATTGATTTTGCTGAGTGTGGCTTTGGAGCCTATGAGGAGGAATTCTGTCTTATCGCTGTTGAGTTTGAGGAAGTTATGTTGCATCCAGGTTTTTATAGCTGACAAACAGGAGTTGATATGGGAGAGGGGGGGGTTGTGGGGGGATTTGGTGCCGAGGTAGATCTGGGTGTCATCGGCGTAACAGTGGAAGTCCAGGTTGAAGTGGCCTGCTCCTATTGTCTATTGACCTACCTACAACCTCATGACGACCATGCTGTGAGTGTGAGTCAAGGGCAAACTCGGCAGAGGTCGTGAAAGTGGGACAGCCCCTTAAGGAGGCAGCAACTCTACCACTGGCCTAGGCACAATGTTCGGCATAGAGACTGGGCAAAATGACCTGTTGCTATGCTTTTTTTTCAATGTTTATTTTATTAGAGGCAATTGTACAAAAATAAAGCAATCGGCATAACAATTATACAATTTTCGTCCAGCTTTTAACATATTTAACATTTTATAAATCGATACATGAATCGGGGGGAAAAAAGTGAAATGGAAAGAATGAAGAAAAAGAACAAAAGACCCCTGAACTGCCTAAGAAGCGGGAGAAGGAAAAAATAAGAGAAAAGAGAAAAATACCTGGAGATATGTCCCACTATCCTTCCCTTCCCAAGCATCGGGTTTAAATCTGTGTTAAACCATTCTATTGTTACTATGCTGTACTGTTCCATGTTCTATGAACAGCAGAGCACTCGATGGGCCAAATGGCCTAATTCTGCTCATGCCAAGTATGTCTTTAATCTGTTTAAAAGCTGCCTGGAGAAGGGGAGTTTACGGGGACTTTCTGAAGCAACGAGGAAATAAATCACAGTGTAACGAGATCCGTGTACATATCTTGCCGTAAGCTATGCTAATTAAAATGTGGAACCAACAATGAATGTTAAAAGGCCTACGTTGAAATAAGATAGCTATTATTAAAGGGCATGCTGGTATTTCCATAACAACATGAATCAGCGTGTAACAAAATACTGGGCTGAACTCGCAAGGAAGAGTTCAAGAAGGAACTGCAGATGCTGGAAAATCGAAGGTAGACAAAAGTGCTGGAGAAACTCAGCGGGTGTGGCAGCAGCATCTATCGAGCGAAGGAAATGGGCAACGTTTCGGGCCGAAACCTTTCTTCAGACTCCATAGATTTGAGTATAGGAGCAGGGAGGTTCTACTGAGACCACACCTGGAGTATTGCGTGCAGTGTTTAAGAAGGAACTGCAGATGCCGGAAAATCGAAGGTACACAAAAAAGCTGGAGAAACTCAGTATTGCGTACAGTTTTGGTCTCCTAATCTGAGGAAAGACATTCTTGCCATAGAGGGAGTACAGAGAAGGTTCACCAGACTGATTCCTGGGATGTCAGGACTTTCATATGAAGAAAGACTGGATAGACTCGGCTTGTACTCGTTAGAATTTAGAAGATTGAGGGGGGATCTTATAGAAACTTACAAAATTCTTAAGGGGTTGGACAGGCTTGATGCAGGAAGATTATTCCCGATGTTGGGGAAGTCCAGAACAAGGGGTCACAGTTTAAGGATAAGGGGGAAATCTTTTAGGACCGAGATGAGGAAAACATTTTTCACACAGAGAGTGGTGAATCTGTGGAATTCTCTGCCACAGAAGGTAGTTGAGGCCAGTTCATTGGCTATATTTAAGAGGGAGTTAGATGTGGCCCTTGTGGCTAAAGGGATCAGGGGGTATGGAGAGAAGGCAGGTACAGGATACTGAGTTGGATGATCAGCCATGATCTTATTGAATGGCGGTGTAGGCTCGAAGGGCCGAATGGCCTACTCCTGCACCTATTTACTATGTTTCTATAGATGCTGCCTCGCCGATAAGGACGAGATTCCTCAGTTCCAAAGAGTTAGGGCAGAATTAGGCCATTCGGCCCATTAAGTACCATCACAGTTCAATCAATAGACAATAGGTGCAGGAGTAGAGGCCATTCGGCCCTTCGAGCCAGCAGCACCATTCAATGTGATCATGGCTGATCATCCACAATCAGTATCCCGTTCCTGCCTTCTCCCCATATCCCCTGACTCTGCTATCTTTAAGAACCCTATCTAGCTCTCTCTTGAAAGCATCCAGAGAACCTGCCTCCACTGGAGTCTGAAGAAGGGTTTCGGCCCATTTCCTTCGCTCCATAGATGCTGCCGCACCCACTGAGTTTCTCCAGCACTTTTGCCTACCTTCGATTATCCAGCATCTGCAGTTCCTTCCTGAGGCAGAGAATTCCACAGACTCACCACTCTCTGTGAGAAAAAGTGTTTCCTCGTCTCCGTTCTAAATGGCCGACCCCTTATTCTTAAACTGTGTGTGGCCCCTGGTACTGGACTCCCCCCAACATCGGAAACATGTTTCCTGCCTCTAGTGTGTCCAAGCCCTTAACAATCTTATATGTTTCAATGAGATATCCTCTCATCCTTCTAAACTCCAGAGTGTACAAGCCCAGCCGCTCCATTCTCTCAGCATACGACAGTCCCGCCATCCCAGGAATTAACCTGGTGAACCTACGCTGGGCTCCCTCAATAGCAAGAATGTCCTTCCTCAAATTAGGATAGATAAATGCTGGAGAAACTCAGCGGGTGAGGCAGCATCTATGGAGCGAAGGAAATGGGCAACGTTTCGGGCAGAAGCCTTTCTTCAGACTGAAGAAGGGTTTCGGCCCGAAACGTTGCCCATTTCCTTCGCTCCATAGATGCTGCCTCACCTCCCTGTTTCCACCAATCTTTCCACCACCACGCACAAGGCAGACACCATCGTATGCAGATGACGAGAAGTGTGTTGAGGTCTGGCTGAACAAATTCTAAGTGTGTGGGCTCGATAAGAAGATCCCTTTAAGGTGAAGGGGAAAAGATTTAATAGGAATCTGAGGGGTAACTTTTCCACACAGAGGGTGGTGGGTGTATGGAACGAGCTGCCAGAGGAGGTAGTTGAGGCTGGGACCATCCCAACGTTTAAGAAACAGTTAGACAGGTGCATGGATAGGACAGGTTTGGAGGGATATGGACGAAACGCAGGCTGGTGGGACTGGTGTAGATGGGGCATGTTGGCCATTGTGGGCAAGTTGGGCTGAAGGGCCTCTCTATCTCTCTATGACATGGAGGCGCAGCGGTAGAGTTGCTGCCTTACAGCGAATGCCAGCGCCGGAGACCCGGGTTCGATCCCGACTACGGGTGCTGTCTGTACGGAGTTTGCACGTTCTCCCCATGGCCTGCGTGAGTTTTCTCCGAGATCTTACAAAATTCTTAAGGGGTTGGACAGGCTAGATGCAGGAAGATTGCTCCCGATGTTGGGGAATTCCAGGACAAGGGGTCACAGCTTAAGGATAAGGGGGAAATCCTTTAAAACCGAGATGAGGAGAACTTTTTTCACACAGAGAGTGGTGAATCTCTGGAACTCCCTGCCACAGAGGGTAGTCGAGGCCAGTTCATTGGCTATATTTAAGAGGGAGTTAGATGTGGCCCTTATGGCTAAGGGGATCATAGGGTATGGAGAGAAGGCAGGTACGGGATACTGAGTTGGATGATCAGCCATGATCATATTGAATGGCGGTGCAGGCTCGAAGGGCCGAATGGCCTACTCCTGCACCTAATTTCTATGTTTCTATGTTTCTATCTTCGGTTTCCTCCCACACTCCAAAGACGTGCAGGTTTCTAGATTAATTGGCTTGGTAAATGTTAAAAAAAAATGTTCGTAGTGGGTGTGGGATAGTATTAGGGTTTAAGAAAGAACTGCAGATGCTGGAAAAATCGAAGGTAGACAAAAATGCTGGAGAAACTCAGCGGGTGAGGCAGCATCTATGGAGCGAAGGAATAGGTGACGTTTCGGGTCGAGACCCTTCTTCAGACTGATGTTGGGTGGGGGGTGGGGGCGGAAAGAAGAAAGGAAGATGCGGAGACCAGTGGGCTGTGGGAGAGCTGGGAAGGGGAGGAGAAAGCAGGGACTACCTGAAATTGGAGAAGTCAATGTTCATACCACTGCCCAAGCGAAATATGATGTGATGTTCCTCCAATTTGCGCTGGGCCTCACTCGGAGTCCCAGGACAGAAAGGTCGGATTGAGAATGGGAGGGGGAGTTGAAGTGCTGGGCCACCGGGAGATCAGGTTGGTTGATGCGAACCGAGCGGAGGTGTTGGGCGAAGCGATCGCCGAGCCTGCGCTTGGTCTCACCAATGTAGAGCAGTTGACACCTAGAGCAGCGGATGCAATAGATGAGGTTGGCGGAGGTGCAGGTTAAACTCTGCCTCACCTGGAAAGACTGCTTGGGTCCTTGGACAAGTTAGTGTTAATGTGCGGGCATCGCTGGCCGGCGTGGACCCGGTGGGCTGAAGGGCCTATTTCCGCGCTGTATCTCTAAGCTAAACTAAACTAATCACAATAATTTCTTGGCAAAAAGGATTTGAGTATAGGAGCAGGGAGGTTCTACTGCAGTTGTACAGGGTCTTGGTGAGACCACACCTGGAGTATTGTGTACAGTTTTGGTCTCAAAATCTGAGGAAAGACATTCTTGCCTTAGAGGGAGTACAGAGAAGGTTCATCAGACTGATTCCTGGGATGTCAGGACTTTCATATGAAGAAAGACTGGATAGACTCAGCTTGTACTCGCTAGAATTTAGAAGATTGAGGGGGGATCTTATAGAAACTTACAACATTCTTAGGGGGTTGGACAGGCTAGATGCAGGAAGATTGTTCCCGATGTTTGGGGAAGTCCAGAACAAGGGGTCACACAGTTTAAGGATAAGGGGGAAATCTTTTAGGACTGAGATGAGATGAGAAAAACATTCTTTTTCACACACACACAGAGTGGTGAATCTGTGGAATTCTCTGCCACAGAAGGTAGTTGAGGCCACACAGTTCATTGGCTATATTTAAGAGGGAGTTAGATGTGGCCCTTGTGGCTAAAGGGATCAGGGGGTATGGAGAGAAGGCAGGTACAGGATACTGAGTTGGATGATCAGCCATGATCATATTGAATGGCGGTGCAGGCTCGAAGGGCCGAATGGCCTACTCCTGCACCTATTGTCTATGTTTCTATGTTTCTAATAAAGAGTCCTTCAAAATACTGATCGCTTTACATTTTATTTACAAGAAAAACAGGTTCTATTTTGCATTTTCCGTTTTCAGGCCTTCAATTTTCATAATCTTATGAACAGGGATTTCAGCCACGTTCCTGCAGAAAATGTCAATGTAAAAGAAAAAGTCAGGTTAGTCACGGAGCTAAACCACCGACCCACAGTCCTTTCACAAATTTTGGTAGAGTCATGGATTTTGGTAGTCGGAGTAAAGGTGTAGACTATTTACTAAATGGGGAGAGAATCCTGAATCAGATGTGCAAAGGGAATGCTGTTGCAGAATTCCCCAAAAAGTTAATCTGCCAGTTGGGAAAACAGGAAGTACAACGGGATCTGGGGGTCCTTGTTCATCAGTCTATGAAAGTAAGCATGCAGGTACAGCAGGCAGTGAAGAAAGCGAATGGCATGTTGGCCTTTATAACACGAGGAATCGAATATAGGAGCAAAGAGGTCCTTCTGCAGTTGTACAGAGCCCTAGTGAGACCACACCTGGAGTATTGTGTGCAGTTTTGGCCTGTTGGCCTTCATAACAAGAGGAGTTGAGTATAGGAGCAACGTGGCCCTTCTGCAGTTGTACAGAGCCCTAGTGAGACCACACCTGGAGTATTGTGTGCAGTTTTGGCCTGTTGGCCTTCATAACAAGAGGAGTTGAGTATAGGAGCAACGTGGCCCTTCTGCAGTTGTACAGAGCCCTAGTGAGACCACACCTGGAGTATTGTGTGCAGTTTTGGTCCCCTAATTTGAGGAAGGACATTCTTGCTATTGAGGGAGCCCAGCGTAGGTTTACAAGGTTAATTCCCAGGATGGCGGGACTGTCATATACTGAGAGAATGGAGCGGCTGGGCTTGTACACTCTGGAGTTTAGAAGGATGAGAGGGGGTCTCATTGAAACATATAAGATTGTTAAGGGTTTGGACACGCTAGAGGCAGGAAACATGTTCCCGATGTTGGGGGAGTCCAGAACCAGGGGCCACAGTTTAAGAATAAGCAGCCATTTAGAACGGAGACGAGGAAACACTTTTTCTCGCAGAGAGTGGTGAGTCTGTGGAATTCTCTGCCTCGGAGGGCGGTGGAGGCAGGTTCTCTGGATGCTTTGAAGAGAGAGCTGGATAGGGATCTTAAAGATAGCGGAGTCAGGGGATATGGGGAGAAGGCAGGAACTGATTGGGGACGATCAGCCGTGATCACATTGAATGGCGGTGCTGGCTCGAAGGGCCAAATGGCCTCTACTCCTACATCTATTGTCTATTGTCTATTGAATCAGTAGTAAAGAAATCAAACCGAATGCTGGCATTTATTTCAAGAGGGCTTGTATACAAAAACAGGGATGAAATGCTGAGGCTCTATAAGGCCGCATTTGGAGAATTGTGAGCAGTTTTGGGCCCTGTATCTGAGGAAGGATATGCTGGCTCTGGAGAGGGTCCAGAGGAGGTTTACAAGAATGATCCCACGAATGAGTGGGTTAACTTATGATTAACAAAGAACTGCTTGAAAAATCGATGGTAGACAAAAATGCTGGACAAACTCTAACCTATGATAATAATAATAATAATAAATTTTATTTATGGGCGCCTTTCAAGAGTCTCAAGGACACCTTACAAATATTTAGCAGGTAGAGGAAAAACATGTAAGGGGAATGAAATAAATAGTAGAGACATGACTAGTACACAAATTAAAGACAGAATACAATTCAAAACACAATATGAGGCAATTAATGCACAGATGAAAAGGGAGGGGGACGTGGGGCTAAGGATAGGCAATTGGTGAAGAGATGGGTCTTGAGGCGGGACTGGAAGATGGTGAGGGACACGGAATTGCGGATCAGTTGGGGAAGGGAGTTCCAGAGCCTGGGAGCTGCCCTGGAGAAGGCTCTGTCCCCAAAACTGCGGAGGTTGGACTTGTGGATGGAGAGGAGACCGGCTGATGTGGATCTGAGGGACCGTGAGGGTTGGTAGGGGGAGAGGAGGTCAGTGAGATATGGGGGGGGGGCCAGATGGTGGAGGGCTTTGTAGGTGAGGATCAGGATTTTGTAGGTGATCCGGTGGGAGATGGGAAGCCAGTGAAGTTGTTTGAGGACTGGAGTGATGTGGTGCCAGGATTTGGTGTGGGTGATGAGTCGGGCGGCTGCGTTCTGGACCAGTTGGAGTCGGTTGATGTAGGTGGAGCTGATGCCAAGGAGAAGTGAGTTGCAATAGTCCAGTCGGGAGGAGATGAAGGCATGGATGAGTCTTTCAGCAGCAGGCGGTGTGAGAGAGGGTCTGAGTTTGGCGATGTTGCGGAGGTGAAAGAAGGAGGTTTTAATGACATGGCGGATGTGAGGCTCAAGGGAGAGGGTGGAATCAAAGATCACGCCAAGGTTGCGGGCCTGGGGAGATGGGGAGACAGTGGTGCCGTTGATGGTGAGAGTGGGGTTATTGATTTTGCTGAGTGGCTTTGGAGCCTATGATGAGCGTTTGTCGGCACTGGGCCT
The DNA here is from genome assembly GCF_010909765.2 of Amblyraja radiata. Classification (NCBI taxonomy): domain Eukaryota; kingdom Metazoa; phylum Chordata; class Chondrichthyes; order Rajiformes; family Rajidae; genus Amblyraja; species Amblyraja radiata. The sequence continues at coordinate 1,536,685 of NW_022630094.1, forward strand.
GTTCTCGCTGGAGTTTAGAAGATTGAGGGGGGGGACCTCATTGAAACGTACAGGCCTGGATAGAGTGGATGTGGAGAGGATGTTTCCACTAGTGGGAGAGTCTAGGACTAGAGGTCACAGCCTCAGAATTAAAGGACGCGCTTATCGGAAAGAGATGAGGAGAAATTTATTTAATCAGAGGGTGGTGAATCTGTGGGATTCGTTGCCACAGACAAAGGTGGAGGCCACAAGTCAGTGGATATATTTAAGGCAGAGATAGATAGATTGTTGATGAGTGCGGGTGTCAGGGGTTACGGGGAGAAGGCGGGAGAATGGGGCTGGGAGGGAGAGATAGATCATAGAAACATAGAAAATAGGTGCAGGAGTAGAGGCCATTCGGCCCTTCGAGCCTGCCCCGCCATTCAATATGATCATGGCTGATCATCCAACTCAGTATCCTGTACCTGCATTCTCTCCATACCCCCTGATCCCTTTAGCCACAAGGGCTACATCTAACTCCCTCTTAAATATACATAGATACATAGAAAATAGGTGCAGGAGTAGGCCATTCGGCCCTTCGAGCCTGCACCGCCATTCAATATGATCATGGCTGATCATCCAACTCAGTATCCCGTACCTGCCTTCTCTCCATACCCCCTGATCCCTTTAGCCACAAGAGCCACATCTAACTCCCTCTTAAATATAGCCAATGAACTGTGGCCTCAACTACCTTCTGTGGCAGAGAATTCCACAGATTCACCACTCTGTGTGTGAAAAATGTTTTCCTCATCTCGGTCCTAAAAGATTTCTCCCTTATCCTTAAACTGTGACCCGTTGTTCTGGACTTCCCCAACATCGGGAACAATCTTCCTGCATCTAGCCTGTCCAACCCCTTAAGAATTTTGTAAGTTTCTATAAGATCCCCCCTCAATCTTCTAAATTCTAGCGAGTACAAGCCGAGTCTATCCAGTCTTTCTTCATATGAAAGTCCTGACATCCCAGGAATCAGTCTGGTGAACCTTCTCTGTACTCCCTCTATCAGCCGTGATTGAATGGTGGAGTAGAGTCGATGGGCCGAATGGCCTAATTCTGCTTATGGCCTTATGACCTTACCTTTTGTGTATCTCTCTGCCCAAGTACAAGGTTAGCATTAGCCCAAGTACTCCCACAAAAACTCCGACCACACAGACAGTGATCCCCGAGATGGGTGTTCGAGCTGGCCGATCTGCGGAAAAAATCAAGGCGCCATGTTAATTCCTAGGTACACAAAAATGCTGGAGAAACTCAGCGGGTGCAGCGGCATCTATGGAGCGAAGGAAATAGGCAACGTTTCGGGCCGAAACCCTTCTTCAGACTGATGGGGGGTGGGGGGGAGAAGGAAGGAAAAAGGGAGGAGGAGGAGCCCGAGGGCGGGGGGATGGGAGGAGACAGCTCGAGGGTTAAGGAAGGGGAGGAGACAGCAAGGGCTAGCAAAATTGGGAGAATTCAACGTTCATGCCATCCGGACGCAAGCAACCCAGGCGGAATATGAGGTGCTGTTCCTCCAATTTCCGGTGTTGCTCACTCTGGCAATGGAGGAGACCCAGGACAGAGAGGTCGGATTAGGAATGGGAGGGGGAGTTGAAGTGCTGAGCCACCGGGAGTTCAGGTAGGTTCTTGCGGACTGTGAGCGGAGGTGTTCGGCGAAACGATCGCCCAACCTCCGCTTAGTCTCCCCGATGTAAATCAGCCGACATCTAGAGCAGCGGATGCAGTAGATGAGGTTGGAGGAGATACAGGTGAACCTTTGTCGCACCTGGAACGACTGCTTGGGTCCTTGAATGGAGTCGAGGGCGGAGGTGAAGGGACTGGTGTTGCATTTCTTGCGGTTGCAACGGAAAGTGCCCGGGGAGGGGGTGGTACGGGAGGGAAGGTAATTCCTTATGACTTGCAGTCTACATACCATTCGTCACATGCAGTGCTAGCCCCTCAGGCCCACTCCCCCTTAGAGTCCTATCACAAATCTTGGTAGAGTCATGGATTTTGGTAGTCGGAGTAAGGCGTAGACTGCTTTCTAAATGGGGAGAGAATCCCGAAATCGGATGTGCAATGGGAATGCTGGTGCAGGATTAGGCCATTCGGCCCATCAAGTCTACTCCGACATTCAATCATGGCTGATCCATCTCTCCCTCCAACCCCATTCTCCTGCCTTCTCCCCGTAACCCCTGACACCCGCATTGATCAAGAATCTATCTATCTCTGCCTTAAATATATCCACTGACTTGTGGCCTCCACCGCCGTCTGGGGCAACGAATCCCACAGATTCACCACCCTCTGATAAAATAAATTTCTCCTCATCTCTTTCCTATAAGCACGTCCTTTAAATCTGAGGCTGTGACCTCTAATCCTGGACTCTCGCACTAGTGGAAACATCCTCTCCACATCCACTCTACCCAGCTTGAAACAGGCCCTTCTACCCAACTTGCCCACACCGGCCAACATGTCCCAGCTACACTAGTCCCACCTGCCTGTGTTTGGTCCATATCCCTCCAAACCTGTCCTATCCATGTACCTGTCCAACTGTTTCTTAAACGTTGGGATAGTCCCAGCCTCAACTACCTCCTCCGGCAGCTCGTTCCATACACCCACCACCCTCTGTGTGGAAACGTTACCCCTCAGATTCCTATTAAATCTTTTCACCTTGAACCTATGTCCTCTGGTCCTCGATTCCCCTACTCTTGGCAAGAGACTCTGCCCGATCTATTCCTCTCATAGAAATCGGTACCCTGTTCCTGCATTCTCCCCATATCCCCTGACTCCGCTATTTTTAAGAGCCCTATCTAGCTCTCTCTTGAAAGCATCCAGAGAACCTGCCTCCACCGCCCTCTGAGGCAGAGAATTCCACAGACTCACACCACTCTCTGTGAGAAAAAGTGTTTCCTCGTCTCCGTTCTAAATGGCTTACTCCTTAGAAACATAGAAAATAGGTGCAGGAGTAGGCCATTCGGCCCTTCGAGCCTGCACCGCAATTCAATATGATCATGGCTGATCAGTATCCTGTACCTGCCTTCTCTCCATACCCCCTGATCCCTTCAGCCACAATCTAACCCTCTTAAATATAGCCAATGAACTGTGGCCTCAACTACCTTCTGTGGCAGAGAGTTCCAGAGATTCACCTTGCACCTATGGTCCTACATTCCCCAACTCTGGGCAAGAGACTCTGTGCGTCTACCCGATCTATTCCTCTCATGATTTTATACACCTCTGTAAGATCTCCCCTCATCCTCCTGCGCTCCATGGAATAGAGACCCAGCCTACTCATCCTCTCCCTGTAGCTCACACCCTCTAGTCCTGGCAACATCCTCGTAAATCTTCTCTGAACTTCGACTATATCTTTCCTATAATATGGTGCCCAGAAACATAGAAACATAGAAATTAGGTGCAGGAGTAGGCCATTCGGCCCTTCGAGCCTGCACCGCCATTCAATATGATCATGGCTGATCATCCAACTCAGTATCCCGTACCTGCCTTCTCTCCGTACCCTCTGATCCCCTTAGCCACAAGGGCCACATCTAACTCCCTCTTAAATATAGCCAATGAACTGGCCTCGACTACCCTCTGTGGCAGGGAGTTCCAGAGACTCACCACTCTCTGTGTGAAAAAAGTTCTTCTCATCTCGGTTTTAAAGGATTTCCCCCTTAAGCTGTGACCCCTTGTCCTGGACTTCCCCAACATCGGGAGCAATCTTCCTGCATCTAGCCTGTCCAACCCCTTAAGAATTTTGTAAGTTTCTATAAGATCCCCTCTCAATCTCCTAAATTCTAGAGAGTATAAACCAAGTCTATCCAGTCTTTCTTCATAAGACAGTCCCGACATCCCAGGAATCAGTCTGGTGAACCTTCTCTGCACTCCCTCTATGGCAAGAATGTCCTTCCACAGATTAGGAGACCAAAACTGTACGCAATACTCCAGGTGTGGTCTCACCAAGACCCTGTACAACTGCAGTAGAACCTCCCTGCTCCTATACTCAAATCCTTTTGCTATGAAAGCTAACATACCATTGGCTTTCTTCACTGCCTGCTGCACCTGCATGCCTACTTTCAATGACTGGTGTACCATGACACCCAGGTCTCGCTGCATCTCCCCCTTTCCTAGTCGGCCACCATTTAGATAATTTAGAGAACTGAACACAATATTCTGAATGCGACCTCACCAACCTGTTATGCAACTGCAACATGACCTCCCAACTTCTATACTCAATACTCTGGCTGATGAAGGCCCAAGTGCCAAAAGCCTTCATGACTACCTTATCTACCTGCGACTCGACCTTGCACCTGTACGCCTAGATCCCAGCTATTTACAATATATATTAGTGACCTGGATGAGGGAATTGAATGCAACATCTCCAAATTTGCGGATGACACGAAGCTGGGGGGCAGTGTTAGCTGTGAGGAGGATGCTAGGAGGCTGCAAGGTGACTTGGATAGGTTGGGTGAGTGGGCCAAGGCATGGCAGATGCAGTATAATGTGGATAAATGTGAGGTTATCCACTTTGGTGGCAAAAACAGAAAAGTAGACTATTATCTGAATGGTGGCCGATTAGGAAAAGGGGAGATGCAACGAGACCTGGGTGTCATGGTACACCAGTCATTGAAAGTAGGAATGCAGGTGCAGCAGGCAGTGAAGAAAGCGAATGGTATGTTAGCATTCATAGCAAAAGGATTTGAGTATAGGAGCAGGGAGGTTCTACTGCAGTTGTACAGGGTCTTGGTGAGACCACACCTGGAGTATTGCGTACAGGTTTGGTCTCCTAATCTGAGGAAAGACATTCTTGCCATAGAGGGAGTACAGAGAAGGTTCACCAGACTGATTCCTGGGATGGCAGGACTTTCATATGAAGAAAGACTGGATAGACTCGGCTTGTACACGCTAGAATTCAGAAGATTGAGGGGGGATCTTATAGAAACTTACAAAATACTTAAGGGGTTGGACAGGCTAGATGCAGGAAGATTGTTCCCGATGTTGGGGAAGTCCAGAACAAGGGGTCACAGTTTAAGGATAAGGGGGAAATCTTTTAGGACCGAGATGAGAAAAACATTTTTTTTCACACACAGAGAGTGGTGAATCTGTGGAATTCTCTGCCACAGAAGGTAGTTGAGGCCACAGTTCATTGGCTATATTTAAGAGGGAGTTAGATGTGGCCCTTGTGGCTAAAAGGATCAGGGGGTATGGAGAGAAGGCAGGTATAGGATACTGAGTTGGATGATCAGCCATGATCATATTGAATGGCGGTGCAGGCTCGAAGGGCCGAATGGCCTACTCCTGCACCTATTTTCTATGTTTCTATGTTCCCGATTTTGGGGGAGTCCAGAACCAGGGGCCACACGCAGTTTAGGAATAAGGGGGGTCGGCCATTTAGAACGGAGACGAGGAGAAACTTTTTCCACCCAGAGATTTGTGAGTCTGTGGCCATTCAGGACTGAGATGAGGAGAAACTTTTCCACCCAGAGAGTTGTGAATCTGTGGCCATTTAGGACTGAGATGAGGAGAAACTTCTCCACTCAGAGAGTTGTGAATCTGTGGCCATTTAGGACTGAGATGAGAAGAAACTTTTCCACCCAGAGAGTTGTGAATCTGTGGCCATTTAGGACTGAGATGAGGAGAAACTTTTCCACCCAGAGAGTTGTGTGAATCTGTGGCCATTTAGGACTGAGATGAGGAGAAACTTTTCCACCCAGAGAGTTGTGAATCTGTGGCCATTTAGGACTGAGATGAGGAGAAACTTTTCCACCCAGAGAGTTGTGAGTCTGCGGAATTCTGTTCCACATTCCACATCTGTTCCAGATGTTGGGGGAGGCCAGAACCAGGGGCCACACAAACAGTTTAAGAATAAAGGGCCGAATGGCCTACTCCTGCACCTAATTTCTATGTTTCTATGTTTCACTGCCTGCTGCACCTGCATGCCTACTTTCAATGACTGGTGTACCATGACACCCAGGTCTCGTTGCATCTCCCCTTTTCCTGACAACAAACCAAACCAAGCCACTTACCAAGCGAGAGAGTCAGGGCTTCATCGAGGCTGACGTGAGCCACAAGGCAGCTGAAAGTGTCCCCGCGTTGGGGCTCGATCCGGATGTACTTCAGGATGTTGAATGTCCAGTCTGTCTCGACCAGCAGTGGGGACGAGTCTACGGGGCCGGTGAAGGGTTGGCCATTGACCAGGAACTGGAGCTCAATCTCGAAAGGGTAGAACCTCTCGGCGAAACAGTACAGGGTGTTGGGTCTCTGCAGGACGTAGTCCTCTTCCGTGTAGATGTGGACGATCGGTTTCTCTGCAACAAGAGGTGAGACTTTAACAAGAGGAATCGAATATAGGAGCAAAGAGGTCCTTCCGCAGTTGTACAGGGCCCTAGTGAGACCACACCTGGAGTATTGTGTGCAGTTTTGGCCTGTTGGCCTTCATAACAAGAGGAGTTGAGTATAGGAGCAAATAGGGCCTTCTCCAGTTGTACAGGGCCCTGGTGAGACCACACCTGGAGTATTGTGTGCAGTTTTGGCCTGTTGGCCTTCATAACAAGAGGAGTTGAGTATAGGAGCAAGGAGGTCCTTCTGCAGTTGTACAGGGCCCTAGTGAGACCACACCTGGAGTATTGTGTGCAGTTTTGGCCTGTTGGCCTTCATAACAAGAGGAGTTGAGCATAGGAGCAAAGAGGTCCTTCTGCAGTTGTACAGAGCCCTAGTGAGACCACACCTGGAGAATTGTGTACAGTTTTGACCTGTTGGCCTTCATAACAAGAGGAGTTGAGTATAGGAGCAAAGAGGTCCTTCTGCAGTTGTACAGGGCCCTGGTGAGACCACACCTGGAGTATTGTGTGCAGTTTTGGTCCCCTAATTTGAGGAAGGACATTCTTGCTATTGAGGGAGCCCAGCGTAGGTTCACCAGGTTCATTCCCGGGATGGCGGGACTGTCATATGCTGAGAGAATGGAGCGGCTGGGCTTGTACACTCTGGAGTTATAGTCAATAGACAATAGGTGCAGGAGTAGGGGCCATTCGGCCCTTCCAGCCAGCACCGCCATTCAATGTGATCATGGCTGATCATCCCCAATCAGTACCCCGTTCCTGCCTTCTCCCCATATCCCCTGACTCCGCTATCTTTAAGAGCCCTATCTAGCTCTCTCTTGACAGCATCCAGAGAACCGGCCTCCACCGCCCTCTGAGGCAGAGAATTCCACAGACTCACAACTCTCTGTGAGAAAAAGTGTTTCCTCGTCTCCGTTCTGAATGACTTACTCCTTATTCTTTAACTGTGTGTGGCCCCTGGTTCTGGACTCCCCCAACATCGGGAACATGTTTCCTGCCTCTAGCGTGTCCAAGCCCTTAACAATCTTATATGTTTCAATAAGATAACCTCTCATCCTTCTAAACACCAGAGTGTACAAGCCCAGCCGCTCCATTCTCTCAGCATATGACAGTCCCGCCATCCCGGGAATTAACCTGGTGAACCTACGCTGGGCTCCCTCAATAGCAAGAATGTCCTTCCTCAAATTAGAGGACCAAAACTGCACACAATACTCCAGGTGTGGTCTCACTAGGGCCCTGTACAACTGCAGAAGGACCTCTTTGCTCCTATACTCAACTCCTCTTGTTATGAAGGCCAACAGGCCAAAACTGCACACAATACTCCAGGTGTGGTCTCACTAGGGATTTGTACAACTGCAGAAGTCAAACTCAGACCCTCTCTCACACCGCCCGCTGCTGAAAGACTCATCCATGCCTTCATCTCCTCCCGACTGGACTATTGCAACTCACTTCTCCTTGGCATCAGCTCCACCTACATCAACCGACTCCAACTGGTCGAGAACGCAGCCGCCCGACTCATCACCCACACCAAATCCTGGCACCACATCACTCCAGTCCTCAAACAACTTCACTGGCTTCCCATCTCCCACCGGATCACCTACAAAATCCTGATCCTCACCTACAAAGCCCTCCACCATCTGGCCCCCCCATATCTCACTGACCTCCTCTCCCCCTACCGACCCTCACGGTCCCTCAGATCCACATCAGCCGGTCTCCTCTCCATCCACAAGTCCAACCTCCGCAGTTTTGGGGACAGAGCCTTCTCCAGGGCAGCTCCCAGGCTCTGGAACTCCCTCCCCCAACTGATCCGCAATTCCGTTTCCCTCACCATCTTCCAGTCCCGCCTCAAGACCCATCTCTTCACCTCTGCCTATCCTTAGCCCCACGTCCCCCTCCCTTTTCATCTGTGCTTGAATTGCCTCATATTGTGTTTTGTATTGAATTCTGTCTTTACTTTGTGTACTAGTCATGTCTCTACTATTTATTTCATTCCGCTTACATGTTTTTCCTCTACATGCTCAATTTTTGTAAGGTGTCCTTGAGACTCTTGAAAGGCACCCATAAATAAAATTTATTATTATTATTATTAGAAGGACCTCTTTGCTCCTATATTTGATTCCTCTTGTTATAAAGGCCAACAGGCCATTGGCTTTCTTCACTGCCTGCTGTACCTGCATGCTTACTTCCATAGACTGATGTACAAGGACCCCCAGATCCCCTTTTCCCAACTTGACGCCATTTAGATATATGCTGCCTCACCCGCCGAGTTTCTCCAGCACTTTTTGTCTACGTTCCTTTGGTTTATTTACGTTTCATTCGCAAGAAGAGGCCTCCGATTTCGCCCACTTACTGCTGCCGATGGGTTGGTTGTTGTTGGCAGCCGTCAGCTCGCTCATGTCGCCCCGGATTTGGTTCTGAAACCCCTCGGCCCTCTTCGCAAAGTAGGTCACCTCCGCCTCGCCCAGCTCCTCCCTCCCGTCCGTGGCCTGGCCGTTGACGGAGAAGGCGCGGGCCTCGTGGTCGTAGGCGAGGAAGGGCACGGAGTTCACGCTGAGGATGTCCAGAGTCTTCTCCGGGCCCGACGGACTCCGGCCGTAGACGAAATGCTCAGACACCGTCTCGATCTCTGGTGGGGGGGCGAGAGAATGTCGGAGAAGAGAATCGATAATGTTAGTCAAGTCAAAAGTGCTGGAGAAACTCAGCGGGTGAGGCAGCATCTATGGAGCAAAGGAAATTTCGATCCCCTCATTTGCAGTTGAACAGGGCCCTAGTGAGACCACACCTGGAGTATTGTGTGCAGTTTTGGCCTGTTGGCCTTCATAACAAGAGGAGTTGAGTACAGGAGCAAAGAGGTCCTTCTGCAGTTGTACAGGGCCCTAGTGAGACCACACCTGGAGTATTGTGTGCAGTTTTGGCCTGTTGGCCTTCATAACAAGAGGATTCGAGTATAGGAGCAAAGAGGTCCTTCTGCAGTTGTACAGGGCCCTAGTGAGACCACACCTGGAGTATTGTGTGCAGTTTTGGTCCCCTAATTTGAGGAAGGACATTCTTGCTATTGAGGGAGCCCAGCGTAGGTTCACCAGGTTAATTCCCGGGATGGCGGGACCGTCATATGCTGAGAGAATGGAGCGGCTGGGCTTGTACACTCTGGAGTTTAGGATGAGAGGGAATCTCATTGAAACATATAAGATTTTTAAGGGTTTGGACACGCTAGAGGCAGGAAACATGTTCCCGATGTTGGGGGATTCCAGAACCAGGGGCCACACACAGTTTAAGAATAAGGAGTTTAGATGTGGCCCTTGTGGCTAAAGGGATCAGGGGGTATGGAGAGAAGGCAGGGATGGGATACTGAGTTGGATGATCAGCCATGATCATATCGAATGGCGGTGCAGGCTCGAAGGGCCGAATAGCCTACTCCTGCACCTATTTTCTATGTTTCTATGTTTCTAAGGAGTAAGCCATTTAGAACGGAGACGAGGAAACACTTTTTCTCACAGAGAGTGGTGTGAGTGTGGAATTCTCTGCCTCAGAGGGCAGTGGAGGCCGGTTCTCTGGATGCTTTCAAGAGAGAGCTAGATAGGGCTCTTAAAAATAGCGGAGTCAGGGGATATGGAGAGAAGGCAGGAACGGGGTACTGATTGGCGATGATCAGCCTTGATCAAGAGAGAGCTAGATAGGGCTCTTAATAATAGCGGAGTCAGGGGATATGGGGAGAAGGCAGGAACGGGGTACCGATTGGCCAAAAGCATGTTCCCGATGTTGGGGGAGTCCAGAACCAGGGGCCACACACAGTTTAGGAATAAGGGGGGGTCGGCCATTTAGAACGGAGACGAGGAGAAACTTTTTCCACCCAGAGAGTTGTGAATCTGTGGCCATTCAGGACTGAGATGAGGAGAAACTTTTCCACCCAGAGAGTTGTGATTCTGCGGAATTCTGTTCCGCATTCCACATCTGTTCCAGATGTTGGGGGAGCCCAGAGCCAGGGGCCACACACACACAGTTTAAGAATAAGGGGTCGGCCATTTAGATCGGAGACGAGGAAACACTTTTTCTCACAGAGAGTTGTGAGTCTGTGGAATTCTCTGCCTCAGAGGGCGGTGGAGGCAGGTTCTCTGGATACTTTCAAGAGAGAGCTAGATAGGGCTCTTAAAGATAGCGGAGTTAGGGGGTATGGGGAGAAGGCAGGAACGGGGTACTGATTGTGAATGATCAGCCATGATCAAGAGAGAGCTAGATAGGGCTCTTAAAGATAGCGGAGTCAGGGGATATGGGGAGAGGGCAGGAACGGGGTACTGATTGGGGATGATCAGCCATGATCGCATTGAATGGCGGTGCTGGCTCGAAGGGCTGAATGGCCTCTAACCCTGCACCTATTGTCTGTTGTCTATACCATTAACCCGCTGAGACAAAAGTATGTCTGAAGAAGGGCCCCGACCCCAAACGTCGCCCGTTCCTTCTGTCCAGGGATGCTGCCTGTCCCAAAATGTTGAGTTACTCCAGCATTTTTTGCAACCAGTCTTTGGTGTAAACTTCCTACTCACCAATCTCTGCCACGGCTGCAGCCAGAGACAGCAGGGCCATTAGCAAGCCTCTGAGACCCATGTTCCAGAACAGTCTATCTCCCCCGGAGACTTGTACAGAGGATCTCCTGGTCAGCGAACGTCGCGAAGAGTTCTAGCAGGTGCTGGGACAACCCACTAACCTCCCGTAAGTTGAGCCGAGTTATGTACCACGCATTTCACAATCAATATTAATTGCTAGGGTGAGAGCCAAACCTAAATTGGCTCAGGTTCAAAATCATTACCTTCGGGAACTTCCCCAGGATGTACGTCATTTTTTTTATGAAGAGGGCATTGTTTCGGCTTTCGAAAACCATTGTCTATTGTCATTCGCAGTTCCTCATGTCTCCATTCCTTGACGCCAAGTGCGTGTCACGGAATGTTTGCATTCACCTCAGTGAGCGACAGGCTTTTTCACGGGCAGGGCCGGATTTGGATGAAGAGAGGCCTTAGGCTATTCCACTTGTGAGGCCCCTCCCAACCCCCTATGTAAGGCCCGTTCCAACCAGCCTATGAAAGCCGATAGGTAACTGGAAATACAAATGTTATTGAGCTACCTCCATGCATTGTCAAAGACTCTACCCAAATTTATGAAAAGGCGAAGGTACACAAAATTGCTGGGGAAACTCAGCGGGTGCAGCAGCATCTATGGAGCGAAGGAAATAGGCGACGTTTCGGGCCGAAACCCTTCTTCAGACTGGGGGGGGGGGGAAAGAAAGAAGGAAAAGGGGAGGAGGAGGAGGAGCCCGAGAGCGGGCGGATGGGAGGGTGGGAGGAGACAGCTAGAGGGTTAAGGAAGGGGAGGAGACAGCAAGGGCTAGCCAAATTGGGAGAATTCAATGTTAATGCCATAAGGACGCAAGGTTCCCAGACGGAATATGAGGTGCTGTTCCTCCAATTTCCGCTGTTGCTCACTCTGGCAATGGAGGAGACCCAGGACAGAGAGGTCGGATTGGGAATGGGAGGGGGAGTTGAAGTGCTGAGCCACCGGGAGGTCAGGTAGGTTATTGCGGACTGAGCGGAGGTGTTCGGCGAAACGATCGCCCAACCTACGCTTGGTCTCACCGGTGTAAATCAGCTGACATCTAGAGCAGCGGATGCAGTAGATGAGGTTGGAGGAGATACAGGTGAACCTTTGTTGCACCTGGAGCGACTGCTTGGGTCCTTGAATGGAGTCGAGGGGGGAGGTGAAGGGACAGGTGTTGCATTTCTTGCGGTTGCAACGGAAAGTGCCCCGGAGGAGGGGGTGGGTGCGGGAGGGAAGGGAAGAATTGACGAGGGAGTTGCGGAGGGAGCGGTCTTTGCGGAAGGCAGACATGGTGGGGAGATGGGAAGATGTGGCGAGTGGTGGGGTCATGTTGGAGGTGGCGGAAATGGCGGAGGATTATGTGTTGTGACTGATGGGGGGTGGGGGGGGGGAAAGAAAGAAGGAAAAGGGGAGGAGGAGGAGGAGCCCGAGGGGATGAAAAGGCTGACATGCTTGGTTGTTTTAATGAGCATTTCATTGCCTCTGGTTCACTTTTCAACTCTCAAAACACAGCTCAAGGCTCCTCTGCTTGCTCTGATAGTAGTTGTTTTTTTGAGGGACAAGCCTTTACTTTTGACACTGTTTTACACACTTTCAGAGGTGCGTAAGGCCCTGAGATGTTTAGACACAAAAAAATCGGCAGGTCCAGACAACCTTGAGCCTTACTTCCTAAAGTTAGCCGCTGATTTTGATTCTGTTAGGTTAGACAAGCACACCTCTTCAACCCTCACCCTGAACACCGGCGTTCCACAGGGCTGTGTGCTGAGCCCCCTCCTCTACTCCCTCTTCACCTATGACTGCACACCTGTACATGGTACTAACACCATCATCAAGTATGCAGATGATACAACGGTGATTGGCCTCATCAGCAACAACGATGAGTCGGCCTACAGGGAGGAGGTCCAGCACTTAGCAGCATGGTGCGCTGACAACAACCTGGCCCTTAACTCCAAGAAGACCAAGGAGCTCATTGTAGACTTCAGGAAGTCTAGGGGCGGCACGCACACCCCCATCCACATTAACGGGACGGAGGTGGAACGTGTTTCCAGCTTCAGGTTCCTGGGGGTCAACATCTCCGATGACCTCTCTTGGACCCACAACTCTGATCAAGAAGGCTCACCAGCGTCTCTTCTTCCCGAGGAGACTGAAGAAGGTCCATCTGTCTCCTCAGATCCTGGTGAACTTCTACCGCTGCACCATCGAGAGCATCCTTACCAACTGTATCACAGTATGGTATGGCAACTGCTCTTGTCTCCGACCGGAAGGCATTGCAGAGGGTGGTGAAAATTGCCCAACGCATCACCGGTTCCCCGCTCCCCTCCATTGAGTCTGTCCAAAGCAAGCGTTGTCTGCGGAGGGCGCTCAGCATCGCCAAGGACTGCTCTCACCCCAACCATGGACTGTTTACCCTCCTACCATCCGGGAGGCGCTACAGGTCTCTCCGTTGCCGGACCAGCAGGTCCAGGAACAGCTTCTTCCCGGCGGCTGTCACTCTATTCAACAACGTACCTCGGTGACTGCCAATCACCCCCCCCCCCCCCGGACACTTATTATTATTTATTCAAATCATTTGCTATGTCGCTCTTCCAGGGAGATGCTAAATGCATTTCGTTGTCTCTGTACTGTACACTGACAATGACAATTAAAATTGAATCTGAATCTGAATCTGAATCGGATCTGGTTTTACTGCATTGCCTCTGAATTATCTTTTTAATCTAGACCCTGGAGACAAACGAAATTCCCCTTATTTGGAAATCTGCCTTTGTTCTCCCACTGTTAAAAGGGTGTGTTAAACAACTATAGGGCCATCTCCAAACTATCTGTTTTAATTAAGGTGCTGGAATCCATTGTAAACCAACAACTGAAGGATTTTTTTTATCAACAAACAGTATTTTATCTGAATTTCGATCTGGTTTTAGGAAAAAATATAGAACGTCAACAGCTGCTTTAAAAGTAGTAAATGATTTTATTGAATTTTATTTAGACAATAAGCAACACTGTGCAGCCCTTTTCGTTGACTATTCAAAGGCTTTCGATACTGTGGATCATGCCTTATTCTTACAAAGACTATGCAGCATCGGTTTGTCTGATCAAGCTGTCTGTTGGTTTAAAAACTATCTATCAGGCAGATCCCAGTGTGTGCGAGCAGAAGGTATTACTTATAGCTCTCTTAATGTATCCAAGGGTGTGCCACAGGGATCGGTCCTAGGACCTTTATTATTTACTATTTATAATAATAGTCTAGATCATAAAGCTCCGAATGCAAATTTTCACTTTTATGCTGACGAGTCGAATATTGGAGCAAAGAGGTCCTTGTTCTGGACTTCCCCAACATCGGGAACAATCTTCCTGCATCTAGCCTGTCCAACCCTTTAAGAATTTTGTAAGTTTCTATAAGATCCCCCCTCAATCTGAAGAAAGCGAATGGTATGTTAGCATTCATAACAAAAGGATTGGCGTATAGGAGCAGGGAGGTTCTACTGCAGTTGTACAGGGTCTTGGTGAGACCACACCTGGAGTATTGCGTACAGTTTTGGTCTCCAATTCACTTATATTGCTCTGCGTCTGTCTACCCCAAATCAGGCTCTCTGTCAGCTCCAAACTGCTTTTAACACTGTGCAACGTAACCTGTGTGATTTAAAACTTGTTTTAAATGCTGACAAGACAAAGCTCATGCAACGTAACCCGTGTGATTTAAAACTGGTTTTAAATGCTGACAAGACAAAGCTCATGCTGTTCTCTAAAGCTAAATCAAAGCCCTCGGACCTCCCTCCTATCACCACTTTGCAGGGCTCTGGGGTTGAATCTGTGTCTCAATATAAATCTCTGGGAATTATAATTGACGATTCTCTCTCTTTTAAACCTCATATCCAGCAACTTGTGAAAAAACGAAAGATAAAATTAGGTTTTTACTTTAGAAACAAATCTTGTTTTTCTTTTGAAGCCAAAAAAAGACTTGTTGCTGCAACGTTTATGTCTGTGTTGGACTATGGTGATGTTTTATATATGAATGCATCTTCAAAATGCCTACAGTCTTTGGACACGGTCTACCACGGAGCACTGAGATTTGTTACTAATTTTAAAACCCTCATGAACCACTGCTCTTTGTATGCTCAAGTTGGATGGTTTGCCCTGTCCACCCGCAGACTCCATCATTGGCATATCCTTATTTATTAGACTAAATGGTGGCCGACTAGGAAAAGGGAAGATGCAGCGAGACCTGGGTGTCATGGTACACCAGTCATTGAAAGTGGGCATGCAGGTCCAGCAGGCAGTGAAGAAAGCGAATGGTATGTTAGCTTTCATAGCAAAAGGATTTGAGTATAGGAGCAGGGAGGTTCTACTGCAGTTGTACAGGGTCTTGGTGAGACCACACCTGGAGTATTGCGCACAGTTTTGGTCTCCAAATCTGAGGAAGGACATTATTGCCATAGAGGGAGTGCAGAGAAGGTTCACCAGACTGATTCCTGGGATGTCAGGACTGTCTTATGAAGAAAGACTGGATAGACTTGGTTTATACTCTCTAGAATTTAGGAGATTGAGAGGGGATCTTATAGAAACGTACAAAATTCTTAAGGGGTTGGACAGGCTAGATGCAGGAAGATTGCTCCCGATGTTGGGGAAGTCCAGGACAAGGGGTCACAGCTTAAGGATAAGGGGGAAATCCTTTAAAACCGAGATGAGAAGAACTTTTTTCACACAGAGAGTGGTGAATCTGTGGAATTCTCTGCCACAGAGGGTAGTCGAGGCCACAGTTCATTGGCTATATTTAAGAGGGAGTTAGATGTGGCCCTTGTGGCTAAGGGGATCAGAGGGTATGGAGAGAAGGCAGGTACGGGATACTGAGTTGGATGATCAGCCATGATCATATTGAATGGCGGTGCAGGCTCGAAGGGCCGAATGGCCTACTCCTGCACCTAATTTCTATGTTTCTATGTTTCTATCCTCGGTGTTCTTCCTTCATACCTGCAGAAGTATGTAACTCGAAAAAGCACAGGAACTTATCAGCTCCGCTCTGAGGACTTGTTCTTACTAACTGTACCTAAAGTCCGTACTGAACTGGGGGAAAGGGCATTTAGTTATGCCGCTCCCTTCGCATGGAACCAGCTGCAGAATGAACTGAAACTTAAGGAGCTGGTTTCTATAAACAGATTTAAATCCCTTCTTAATGATGTTGAAGCGGGCTCTTCTGTCTATACATGCTTTGTTTGATGATGTTCTGACTGTGACTCTATTTATATGTTCTCTGTTGTTTTTAAATTATTGTCTGTAACTGTGGAACTGTGCTGCTGCCTGTCTTGGCCAGGACTCTCTTGTAAAAGAGATTTTTAATCTCAATGAGACTTCTCCTGGATAAATAAAGGTTAAATAGAAAAATAAAAAAATAAAGGTAAATCCTGCCTTGCCCGAGGCCCCCCTAGATCTCGAGGCTCTAAACTTAAGCTTGTGAAGCTTATACGTAAATCCGGCCCTGATCATGGGCCTATTGTGAAAGAATAAATGCTAATCCGTGTTGCTTTGGGTTTGGACACGCTAGAGGTCAGGACTTTCATATGAAGAAAGACTGGAAGCAAATGGTATGTTAGTATTCATAACAAAAGGATTTGAGTCTAGGAGCAGGGAGGTTCTACTGCAGTTGTACAGGGTCTTGGTGAGACCACACCTGGAGTATTGCGTACAGTTTTGGTCTCCTAATCTGAGGAAAGACATTCTTGCCATAGAGGGAGTACAGAGAATGATTCCTGGGATGTCAGGACTTTCATATGATGAAAGGCTGGATAGACTTGGCTTGTACTCGCTAGAATTTAGAAGATTGAGGGGGGATCTTATAGAAACTTACAACTTAAAAGACATTCTTGCCATAGAGGATTTGAGTATAGGAGCAGGGAGGTTCTACTGCAGTTGTACAGGGTCTTGGTGAGACCACACCTGGAGTATTGCGTACAGTTTTGGTCTCCTAATCTGAGGAAGGACATTATTGCCAGAGAGGGAGTACAGAGAAGGTTCACCAGACTGATTCCTGGGATGTCAGGACTTTCATATGATGAAAGGCTGGATAGACTTGGCTTGTACTCGCTAGAATTTAGAAGATTGAGGGGGGATCCTATAGAAACTTACAAAATTCTTAAGGGGTTGGACAGGCTAGATGCAGGAAGATAGTTCCCGATGTTGGGGAAGTCCAGAACAAGGGGTCACACAGTTTAAGGATAAGGGGGAAATCTTTTAGGACCGAGATGAGAAAAACTTTTTTTTTCACACACAGAGAGTGGTGAATCTGTGGAATTCTCTGCCACAGAAGGTAGTTGAGGCCACACAGTTCATTGGCTATATTTAAGAGGGAGTTAGATGTGGCCCTTGTGGCTAAAGGGATCAGGGAACAATCTTCCTGCATCTAGCCTGTCCAACCCCTTAAGAATTTTGTAAGTTTCTATAAGATCCCCCCTCAATCTTCTAAATTCTAGCGAGTACAAGCCGAGTCTATCCATATGAAAGTCCTGACATCCCAGGAATCAGTCTGGTGAACCTTCTCTGTACTCCCTCTATGGCAAGAATGTCTTTCCTCAGATTTGGAGACCAAAACTGTACGCAATACTCCAGGTGTGGTCTCACCAAGACCCTGTACAACTGCAGTAGAACCTCCCTGCTCCTAGACTCAAATCCTTTTGTTATGAATGCTAACATACCATTCGCTTTCTTCAGATTGAGGGGGGATCTTATAGAAACTTACAAAATTCTTAAAGGGTTGGACAGGCTAGATGCAGGGAGATTGTTCCCGGTGTTGGGGGAGGACCTATTTGCTCCTATATTCGACTCCTCTTGTTATGAAGGCCAATAGGCCAAAACTGTACACAATACTCCAGGTGTGGTCTCACCAGGGCCCTGTACAACTGCGGAAGGACCTCTTTGCTCCTATATTCGACTCCTCTTGTTATGAAGGCCAACAGGCCAAAACTGTACGCAATACTCCAGGTGTGGTCTCACCAAGACCCTGTACAACTGCAGTAGAACCTCCCTGCTCCTAGACTCAAATCCTCTATGGCACGAATGTCTTTCCTCAGATTAGGAGACCAAAACTGTACGCAATACTCCAGGTGTGGTCTCACCAAGACCCTGTACAACTGCAGTAGAACCTCTCTGCTCCTATACTCAAATCTGCGTTCGCTCCTCTCCGCCCCGCCCACAGGAAGGACATACATTTTCCGCCACGTCTGGTGTCTGTTTCAAGTGGGTGGGGTTGGATATATTGCTTGTATCTGAACCTCCCGTCTCAGTTCATTCACTTTCCCAGTCGATTCAGGCTGGTCGAGAATCCTTTGCTTCTCCTGAAGATGAGAGGGAGTTTCGTGGCCATTCTTCATACGTTTGTTTCAATCGTAGATGCGCTTGCCAGCAATCAAAGTGGTGAGTTGCTCCTTCCTCTTCTGCTCCCGTGTGTCTTTTAGACCTGCAGCTCCGTTGAGGTGAGCCCGGCCAACGTGTCAATCAGACCTCGTTCACCATTCGGTGGCCAGTGTTTGGGGCAACTGGTGATCATGTGTGCCCCACTGTCTGTGTTGGGTCACCCACACACTCAATAGACAATAGACAATAGGTGCAGGAGTAGAGGCCATTCGGCCCTTCGAGCCTGCACCGCCATTCAATGTGATCACGGCTGATCATCCCCAATCAGTACCCCGTTCCTGCCTTCTCCCCATAGCCCCTGACTCCGCTATCTTTAAGAGCCCTATCTAGCTCTCTCTTGAAAGCATCCAGAGAACCGGCCTCTGAGGCAGAGAATTCCACAGACTCACAACTCTCTGTGAGAAAAAGTGTTTCCTCGTCTCCGTTCTAAATGGCCGACCCCTTATTCTTAAACTGTGTGTGTGTGTGGCCCCTGGTTCTGGACTCCCCCAACATCGGGAACATGTTTCCTGCCTCTAGTGTGTCCAAGCCCTTAACAATGTGTGTGGCCCCTGGTTCTGGACTCCCCCAACATCGGGAACATGTTTCCTGCATCTAGTGTGTCCAAGCCCTTAACAATCTCATATATGTCTCAATAAGATCCCTCTCATCCTTCTAAACTCCACAGAGTGTACAAGCCCAGCCGCTCCACATTCTCTCAGCATATGACAGTCCCGCCATCCCGGGAATTAACCTGGTGAACCTACGCTGCACTCCCTCAATAGCAAGAATGTCATTCCTCAAATTAGGGGACCAAAACATGTTTCCTGCCTCTAGCGTGTCCAAGCCCTTAACAAGCTTATATGTTACATTGTGAGTTGTGAATTTGTGGAATTCCCTGCCACAGAGGGCAGTGGAGGCCAAGTCACTGGATGGATTTCAGATAGAGCACTAGGGGCTAGTGGAGTCAAGGGATATGGGGAGAAGGCAGGCAGGCAGGGGAGAAGGAACCCCCCCATCATCCTTCTAAACTCCAGTGAATACAAGCCTAGTCTTTTCAATCTTTCCTCATTCTTATTCTTAAACTCCTTATTCTTAAACTGTGTGTGTGGCCCCTGGTTCTGGACTCCCCCAACATCGGGAACATGTTTCGCGAGATGCTGCCTGAACCGCTGAGTTACTCCAGTATTTTGTGTCGATCGGTTTGTGAACTGCCACTGTAAGCACTTGTTAGCAGCCAGTAGTTAGTTATACCTTCGATTTTACCGGCATCTGCGGCTCTTTCTTACACATCTTACGAGCCCGTGAATATGCAGATGATACTAAGATAGGTGGGGTTGCGGGTAATGAAGTAGAGTTTCAAAGTCTACAGAGAGATTTAGGCCATTTTGGAACAGCGGGCTGAAAGATGGCAGATGGAGTTTAATGCTGATAAGTGTGAGGTGCTACATCTTTGCAGGACAAATCAAAATAGGACGTACATGGTAAATGGTAGGGAATTGAGGAATGCAGTTGAACAGAGGGATCTAGGAATAACTGTGCACAGTTCCCTGAAAGTGGAATCTCATGTAGATAGGGTGGTAAAGAAAGCTTTTGGTGTGATGGCCTTTATAAATCAGAGCATTGATTATAGAAGTTGGGATGTAATGTTAAAATTGTACAAGGCATTGGTGAGGCCAATTCTGGAGTATGGTGTACAATTTTGGTCGCCTAATTATAGGAAGGATGTCAACAAAATAGAGAGAGTACAGAGGAGATTTACTAGAATGTTGCCTGGGTTTCAGCAACTAAGTTACAGAGAAAGGTTGAACAAGTTAGGGCTTTATTCTTTGGAGCGCAGAAGGTTAAGGGGGGACTTGATAGAGGTTTTTAAAGTGATGAGAGGGATAGACAGAGTTGACGTGGAAAAGCTTTTCCCACTGAGAGTAGGGAAGATTCAAACAAGGGGACATGACTTGAGAATTAAGGGACTGAAGTTTAGGGGTAACATGAGGGGGAACTTCTTTACTCAGAGAGTGGTAGCGGTGTGGAATGAGCTTCCAGTGAAGGTGGTGGAGGCAGGTTCGTTTTTTATCATTTAAAAATAAATTGGATAGTTATATGGATGGGAAAGGAATGGAGGGTTATGGTCTGAGCGCAGGTATATGGGACTAGGGGAGATTATGTGTTCGGCACGGACTAGAAGGGTCGAGATGGCCTGTTTCCGTGCTGTAATTGTTATATGGTTATATGGTGAACTAAGTAAGATTGCGTTGTGTTTCGTCGCAGGCCTGCATGTTATGCACCAGTTCTGCGGCTGCAGCCAGCGGGGTGAGCAGACGGTCGTGTCTTGGGTGGACGGCTACGATGGGGAGACAGTCCTTTACTACCAGCTGGGCAACAAGTCGTTCGTTGCCACCCAGCCCCACGCCCAGTCGCTGGTGAACGGGCGCAACGCCATCCCCCAGTTCGTGGAGGCCGTCCCCCAACTGGTGTCCAATCTCTGTGACAAAATCAAACGCCTCGCTGCCCTCACCAACGTCACCCAGGAGAGGAGAGGTCAGTGTCCCATAGATGCTGCCTCACCCGCTGAGTTTCTCCAGCATTTTTGTCCACCTATCTCTCCCTCTTCACCCCATTCAAGTCAAGTCAGGGTGGGATGTCAGGACTTTCATATGAAGAAAGACTGGATAGACTCGGTTCTACTGCAGTTGTACAGGGTCATGGTGAGACCACACCTGGAGTATTGCGTACAGTTTTGGTCTCCTAATCTGAGGAAGGACATTCTTGCCATAGAGGGAGTACAGAGAAGGTTCACCAGACTGATTCCTGGGATGGCAGGACTTTCATATGAAGAAAGACTGGATAGACTCGGTTTGTAATCGCTAGAATTTAGAAGATTGAGGGGGGGATCTTATATGGATAAATGTGAGGTTATCCACTTTGGTGGCAAAAACAGAAAAGTAGACTATTATCTGAATGGTGGCCGATTAGGAAAAGGGGAGATGCAACGAGACCTGGGTGTCATGGTACACCAGTCATTGAAAGTAGGCATGCAGGTGCAGCAGGCAGTGAAGAAAGCAAATGGTATGTTAGCATTCATAGCAAAAGGATTTGAGTATAAGAGCAGGGAGGTTCTACTGCAGTTGTACAGGGTCTTGGTGAGACCACACTTGGAGTATTGCATACAGTTTTGGTCTCCTAATCTGAGGAAGGACATTCTTGCCATAGAGGGAGTACAGAGAAGGTTCACCAGACTGATTCCTGGGATGTCAGGACTTTCATATGAAGAAAGACTGGATAGACTCGGCTTGTACTCGCTAGAATTTAGAAGATTGATGGGGAATCTTATAGAAACTTACAAAATTCTTAAGGGGTTGGACAGGCTAGATGCAGGAAGATTGTTCCCGATGTTGGGGAAGTCCAGAACAAGGGGTCACAGTTTAAGGATAAGGGGGAAATCTTTTAGGACCGAGATGAGAAAAACATTTTTTTTCACGCACAGAGAGTGGTGAATCTGTGGAATTCTCTGCCACAGAAGGTAGTTGAGGCCACACAGTTCATTGGCTGTATTTAAGAGGGAGTTAGATGTGGCCCTTGTGGCTGAAGGGATCAGGGGGTATGGAGAGGAGGCAGGGATAGGATACTGAGTTGGATGATCAGCCATGATCATATTGAATGGTGGTGCAGGCTCGAAGGGCCGAATGGCCTCTACTCCTGCACCTATTTTCTATGTTTCTATGTGTCCTATAGATGCTGCCTCACCCGCTGAGTTTCTCCAGCATTTTTGTCCACCTATCTCTCCCTCCTCACCCCATTCAAGTCAAGTCAAGTTTATTTGTCACATATACATATGCGGAAGGAAAAGGGGAAAAAAACAGCAAATAAAAAAAAGTGGTACAATAAAAGTTAGTCCCTGGTGAGATAGGAGTTTGCAGTCCGAATGGCCTCTGGGAAGAAACTCCTTCTCAACCTATCCATTCTCACCGCATGACAACGGAGGCGTTTGCCTGACCGTAGCAGCTGGAACAGTCTGTTGCTGGGGGGGAAGAGGTCCCCCATGATCTTCCCATCTTCCCATCTCCCCCCATGTCTGCCTTCCGCAAAGACCGCTCCCTCCGCAACTCCCTCGTCAATTCTTCCCTTCCCTCCCGCACCACCCCCTCCCCGGGCACTTTCCGTTGCAACCGCAAGAAATGCAACACCTGTCCCTTCACCTCCTCCCCCCTCGACTCCATTCAAGGTCCCAAGCAGTCGTTCCAGGTGCGACAAAGGTTCACCTGTATCTCCTCCAACCTCATCTACTGCATCCGCTGCTCTAGATGTCAGCTGATTTACATCGGTGAGACCAAGCGTAGGTTGGGCGATCGTTTCGCCGAACACCTCCGCTCAGTCCGCAATAACCTACCTGACCTCCCGGTGGCTCAGCACTTCAACTCTCCCTCCCATTCCCAATCCGACCTCTCTGTCCTGGGTCTCCTCCATTGCCAGAGTGAGCAACAGCGGAAATTGGAGGAACAGCACCTCATATTCCGTCTGGGGACCTTGCGTCCTTATGGCATTAACATTGAATTCTCCCAATTTGGCTAGCCCTTGCTGTCTCCTCCCCTTCCTTAACCCTCTAGCTGTCTCCTCCCACCCTCCCATCCGCCCGCCCTCGGGCTCCTCCTCCTCCTCCCCTTTTCCTTCTTTTTTTCCCCACCCCCGATCAGTCTGAAGAAGGGTTTCGGCCCGAAACGTCGCCTATTTCCTTCGCTCCATAGATGCTGCTGCACCCGCTGAGTTTCCCCAGCAATTTTGTGTACCTCCCATGATCTTGTTGGCTCTGGAGTTGCACCTCCTGATGTATAGTTCCTGCAGGGAGGGCGAGTGAAGTTCCCATAGTGCGTTTGTTCGGCTGAACACACACTACTCTCTGCAGAGCCTTCTTGTCCTGGGCAGAGCTGTTCCCAAACCAGATAGTAATATTTCCGGACAAGATGCTTTCCACATCCGCTGCGTAGAAGCACTGGAGGATCCTCAGAGAGACTCTGAATTTCCTCAATTGCCTGAGGTGGTAAAGGCACTGCCTTGCCTTACTCACGTGTGTGATGTCCATGTCATATCCTCAGAGATGTGGATGTGACATTCTCCCCATAACCCCACGACACCCGTACTAATCAAGAATCTATCTAACTCTAGCCTTCAAAATATCCACTGACCTGGCCTCCACAGCCGTTGAGTATAGGAGCAGGGAGGTTCTACTGCAGTTGTACAGGGTCTTGGTGAGACCACACCTGGAGTATTGTGCACAGTTTTGGTCCCCTAATTTGAGGAAGGACATTCTTGCTATTGAGGTAGGTTTACAAGGTTAATTCCCAGGATGGCGGGACTGTCAAATGCTGAGAGAATGGAGCAGCTGGGCTTGTACACTCTGGAGTTTAGAAGGATGAGAGGGTATCTCATTGAAACATACAAGATTGTTAAGGGTTTGGACACGCTAGAGGCAGGAAACATGTTCCCGATGTTGGGGGAGTCCAGAACCAGGGGCCACACACACAGTTTAAGAATAAGGGGTCGGCCATTTAGAACGGAGACGAGGAAACACTTTTTCTCACAGAGAGTTGTGAGTCTGTGGAATTCTCTGCCTCAGAGGGCGGTGGAGGCAGGTTCTCTGGATGCTTTCAAGAGAGAGCTAGATAGGGCTCTTAAAGATAGCGGAGTCAGGGGATATGGGGAGAAGGCAGGAACGGGGTACTGATTGGGGATGATCAGCCATGATCACATTGAATGGCGGTGCTGGCTCGAAGGGCCAAATGGCCTCAACTCCTGCACCTATTGTCTATTGATATGGGGAGAAAGCAGGAACGGGGTACTGATTGGGGATGATCAGCCATGGATCAGTTTGAATGGCGGTGCTGGCTCGAAGGGCCGAATGGCCTCTACTCCTGCACCTATTGTCTATGTTTCTCTGTGTCTCTAATCCAACCTGTGTCTCGTTCCCCCGATGTTTGTGCAGCTCCAACCTACACCAGGGCTTACACCCGGAGGAGGCTGGCACAAGACTACCTGGTGTGCCGGGCGAGTGGGTTCTTCCCCCGAGACGTCAACGTGAGCTGGGTCAGAGACGGAGAGGTGGTGGAGAAGGGGCAGGAGACGGTACACATGGTCCCTCAAAGGGACGGGACTTTCCAAGTCGGGAGCGTGCTCCCGCTAAACGGCCATCGCGGGACGTACGTCTGTCAAGTGGAACACGAGGCCCTCAAGGGGAAGCTCTTCATACCTCTAGGTAAGAGATACATATTCGTGAAAAGATCACACTCAAGATTCAAGAGAGTTTATTGTCATGTGTCCCTGTATAGGACAATGAAATTCTTGCTTTGCTTCAGCACAACAGGACATAGTAGGCATTGACTACAAAACAGATCAGTGTGTCCATATACCATGATATAAATATATACACACACATGAATAAATAAACTGATAAAGTGCAAATAACAGATAATGGGTTATTAATAATCAGAGTTTTGTCCGAGCCAGGTTTAATAGCCTGATGGCTGTGGGGAAGTAGCTATTCCTGAACCTGGTCGTTGCAGTCTTCAGGCTCCTGTACCTTCTACCTGAAGGTAGCAGGGAGATGAGTGTGTGGCCAGGATGGTGTGGGTCTTTGATGATACTGCCAGCCTTTTTGAGGCAGCGACTGCGATAGATCCCCTCGATGGAAGGGAGGTCAGAGCCGATGATGGACTGGGCAGTGTTTACTACTTTTTGTAGTCTCTTCCTCTCCAGGGCGCTCAAGTTGCCGAACCAAGCCACGATGCAACCGGTCAGCATGCTCTCCACTGTGCACCTGTAGAAGTTCGAGAGAGTCCTCCTTGACAAACCGACTCTCCGTGATCTTCTCAGGAAGTAGAGGCGCTGATGTGCTTTCTTGATAATTGCATCAGTGTTCTGGTCCAGGAATTGAAGAAGGCCAATGTGCCAGGCGTCTCTGACCAACCTATCCAAATTGTGGGGCGTATTTCCCCTTGCTGTATTTCGAAACTCTAACTGAATAGTTATTTGCACTTCACAAAGTGTCTTCTCAACAGAACACAACCTGGCAGTGTCGAATGAAGCTTTGATCATCATCGGAAGTGTGATGGGAATACTGGGAATCTCCGCATCGGTGGTGGCCATGGTGATTCATTGCTGGCTCTTACATGGTAGGTTAAGTCTACTATCTAAGTGGCGTCAAGTTGGGAAAAGCGGAAGTACAACGGGGTCTGGGGGTCCTTATACATCAGTCACTGAAAGTAAGCATGCAGGTACAGCAGGCAGTGAAGAAAGCCAATGGCGTGTTGGCCTTTATAACAAGAGGAATCGAATATAGGAGCAAAGAGGTCCTTCTGCAGTTGTACAGGGCCCCTAGTGTCCTTCCTCAAATTAGCAGACCAAAACTGCACACTATACTCCAGGTGTGGTCTCACCAGGACCCTGTACAACTGCAGCAAAACTGCACACAATACTCCAGCTGTGGTCTCACCAGGGCCCTATACAACTGTAGCATGACCTCTTTGCTCCTATACTCAACTCCTCTTGTTATGAAGGCCAACAGGCCAAAACTGCACACAATACTCCAGGTGTGGTCTCACCAGGGCCCTGTACAACTGCAGAAGAACCTCTTTGCTCCTGTACTCAACTCCTCTTGTTATTAAGGCCAACAGGCCAAAACTGCACACAATACTCCAGGTGTGGTCTCACCAGGACCCTGTACAACTGCAGAAGGACCTCTTTGCTCCTGTACTCGACTCCTCTTGTTATGAAGGCCAACAGGCCAAAACTGCACAAAATACTCCATGTGTGGTCTCACCAGGGCCCTGTACAACTGCAGAAGAACCTCTTTGCTCCTATACTCAACTCCTCTTGTTATGAAGGCCAACAGGCCAAAACTGCACACAATACTCCAGGTGTGGCCTCACCAGGGCCCTGTACAACTGCAGAAGGACCTCTTTGCTCCTATACTCAACTCCTCTTGTTATAAAGGCCAACAGGCCATTGGCTTTCTTCACTGCCTGCTGTACCTGCATGCTTACTTGATACGGAGTGAATTTATGGAGGTGTATAAGATCATGAGAGGAATAGGTCGGGTAGACGCGCAGTTCTTTTGCCCAGAGTAGGGGAATTAAGAACTAGACGTCATACTGTAGGTTTAACGTGAGGGGGGGAAAGATTTAATAGGAACTTGAGGAGCTTGTTTCAATATTGATGCGAAAAATTCTTTGCACAGGTGGAACGAAGTCAGGTGTTACTCCAACAGGTGAGTCAAAAGTCTCAATAGCTTATATACAATGTAGATGTAAGCATAATATACCACCTCATCTTCCATCAGAGACATCGAAACATAGAAAATAGGTGCAGGAGGAGGCCATTCGGCCCTTCGAGTCAGCACCGCCATTCATTGTGATCATGGCTGATCGTCCCCAATCAATAACCCGTGCCTGCCTTCTCCCCATATCCCTCGCCTCCACTAGCCCCTAGAGCTCTATCTAACTCTCTCTTAAATCCATCCAGTGACTTGGCCTCCACTGCCCTCTTGTGGCAGGGAATTCCACAAATTAGGCAATAGACAATAGACAATAGGTGCAGGAGTAGAGGCCATTCGGCCCTTCCAGCCAGCACCGCCATTCAATGTGATCGTGGCTGATCATCCACAATCAGTACCCCGTTCCTGCCTTCTCCCCATATCCCCTGACTCCGCTATCTTTAAGAGCCCTATCCAGCTCTCTCTTGAAAGCATCCAGAGAATCGGCCTCCACCGCCCACAGAAGCAGAGAATTCCACAGACTCACAACTCTCTGTGAGAAAAAGTGTTTCCTCGTCTCCGTTCTAAATGGCTTACTCCTTATTCTTAAACTGGGGCCCCTGGTTCTCGACTCCCCCAACATCGGGAACATGTTTCCTGCCTCTAGCATGTCCAAGCCCTTAACTCTCTGGGTGAAAATGTTTTTTTCTCACCTCAGTCTTAAATGACCTCCCCTTTATTCTAAGACTGTGTGTGGCCCCTGGTTCTGGACTCGCCCAACATTGGGAACATTTTTCCTGCATCTAGCTTGTCCAGTCCTTTTATAATTTTATATGTTTCTATAAGAGCCCCCCCCCTCATCCTTCTAAACTCCAGTGAATACAAGCCTAGTCTTTTCAATCTTTCCTCAAACGACAGTCCCGCCATCCCAGGGATCAATCTCATGAACCTACGCTGCACTGCCTCAATCACAAGGATGTCCTTCCTCAAATTAGGAGACCAAAACTGTACACAATACTCCAGATGTGGTTTCACCAGGGCCCTATACAACTGCAGAAGAACCTCTTTACTCCTATACTGAAATCCTCTTGTTATGAAGGCCAACATTCCATTAGCTTTCTTCACTGCCTGCTGTACCTGCACGCCAACTTTCAGTGACCGGTGTACAAGGACACCCAGGTCTCGCTGTACCTCCCCCTTACCTAACCTAACCCCATTGAGATAATAATCTGCCCCCTTGTTTTTGCCGCCAAAGTGGATAACCTCACATTTATCTATATTATACTGCATCTGCCACGCATCTGCCCACTCACTCAACCTGTCCAGGTCACCCTACAACCTCCTAACATCCTCTTCAGATGACTTTGGTGGCAAGAACAGGAAAGTAGACCATTATCCGAATGGTGGCCAATTAGGAAAAGGGGAGATGCAACGAGACCTGGGTGTCATGGTACACCAGCCATTGAAAGTAGGCATGCAGGTGCAGCAGGCAGTGAAGAAAGCGAATGGTATGTTAGCATTCATAGCAAAAGGATTTGAGTATAGGAGCAGGGAGGTTCTACTGCAGTTGTACAGGGTCTTGGTGAGACCACACCTGGAGTATTGCGTACAGTTTTGGTCTCCTAATCTGAGGACAGACATTCTTGCCATAGAGGGACTACAGAGAAGGTTCATCAGACTGATGACTGGGATGGCAGGACTTTCATATGAAGAAAGACTGGATAGACTCGGCTTGTACTCGCTAGAATTTAGAGGAATTTAGAAGGGGGGATCTTATAGAAACTTACAAAATTCATAAGGGGTTGGACAGGCTAGATGCAGGAAGATTGTTCCCGATGTTGGGGAAGTCCAGAACAAGGGGCCACACACAGTTTAAGGATAAGGGGGAAGTCTTTTAGGACCGAGTTGAGATGAGAAAAACATTTTTCACACAGACAGTAGTGAATCTCTGGAACTCCCTGCCACAGAAGGTAGTTGAGGCCACACAGTTCATTGGCTATATTTAAGAGGGAGTTAGATGTGGCCCTTGTGGCTAAAGGGATCAGGGGGTATGGAGAGAAGGCAGGGATGGGATACTGAGTTGGATGATCAGCCATGATCGTATTGAATGGCGGTACAGGCTCGAAGGGCCGAATGGCCTCTACTCCTGCACCTATTGTCTATATTTCTGTGACAGTAATAAATCAAATGCAATACAATGTGACTTTGTTCTTTCCACAGTAGGCTTTAATAAGGAGACTGGGTTATGCCGAACCTACACATGCGGTGGGAGTGTGCACTCCAACACGTCCAACAGCTCAGATTCCAGCGGAGATTCAGGTAATACGAGACACAGGAATAGACTTAGAAACATAGAAACATAGAAAATAGGTGCAGGAGTAGAGGCCATTTGGCCCTTCGAGCCTGCACCGCCATTCAATATGATTATGGCTGATCATCCAACTCAGTATCCCATCCCTGCCTTCTCTCCATACCCCCTGATCCCTTTAGACACAAGGGCCACATCTAACGCCCTCTTAAATATAGCCAATGAACTGTGGCCTCAACTACCTTCTGTGGCAGAGAATTCCACAGATTCACCACTCTCTGTGTGTGAAAAAAAAAATGTTTTTCTCATTTCGATCCCCTTATCCTTAAACTGTGTGGCCCCTTGTTCTGGACTTCCCCAACATCGGGAACAATCTTCCTGCATCTAGCCTGTCCAACCCCTTATGAATTTTGTAAGTTTCTATAAGATCCTCCCTTCAATCTTCTAAATTCTAGCGAGTACAAGCCGAGTCTATCCAGTCTTTCTTCATATGAAAGTCCTGCCATCCCAGGAATCAGTCTGGTGAACCTTCTCTGTACTCCCTCTCTGGCAATAATGTCCTTCCTCAGATTAGGAGACCAAAACTGTACGCAATACTCCAGGTGTGGTCTCACCAAGACCCTGTACAACTGCAGTAGAACCTCCCTGCTCCTATACTCAAATCCTCTATGGCAAGAATGTCTTTCCTCAGATTAGGAGACCAAAACTGTACGCAATACTCCAGGTGTGGTCTCACCAAGACCCTGTACAACTGCAGTAGAACCACCCTGCTCCTATACTCAAATCCTCTATGGCAAGAATGTCTTTCCTCAGATTAGGAGACCAAAACTGTACGCAATACTCCAGGTGTGGTCTCACCAAGACCCTGTACAACTGCAGTAGAACCTCCCTGCTCCTATACTCAAATCCTCTGTGGCAAGAATGTCTTTCCTCAGATTAGGAGACCAAAACTGTACGCAATACTCCAGGTGTGGTCTCACCAAGACCCTGTACAACTGCAGTAGAACCTCCCTGCTCCTATACTCAAATCCTCTATGGCAAGAATGTCTTTCCTCAGATTAGGAGACCTAATCTGTATGCAATACTCCAGGTGTGGTCTCACCAAGACCCTGTACGACTGCAGTAGAACCTCCCTGCTCCTATACTCAAATCCTTTTGCTATGAATATCGGTTCGAATATAGATGCAAAAAGCTGGAGTAACTCAGCGGGACAGGCAGCATCTGTGGAGAAAAAGGAATAGGTGACGTTTCGGGTCGAAACCCTTCTTCAGACCCGAAACGTCGCCTATTTCCTTCGCTCCTTGGTACACGTGACAATAAACTGAACTTGCACTTCATGTTTTTTTTTGCAGCTGATGGATTGACGAAATCTTCGGCGTAAGGTACATTCGGTCAGTTTTATTCTTGCTATTGAGGGAGCCCAGCGTAGGTTCACCAGGTTAATTCCCGGGATGGCGGGATTGTCAAATGCTGAGAGAATGGAGCGGCTGGGCTTGTACACTCCTCCCCTCCCCTCTTCCCCGTCCCCTCTACTCTCCTCTCCTCCCCTCACCTCCCCTCTCATCCCTCCTCTCCATTCCCCTCCTCACCATCCTCTACTCTCCTCCCCTCTCCTCCCGTCCCCTCTACTCTCCTCTCCTCGTCCTCCCCCTCCTCTCCTCCCCTCCCCTCCCCTCTTCCAGATCCCGAACTACGGGTGCTGTCTGCGCGGAGTTTGAACGCTCTCCCCGTGACCTGCGTGGCTTTTCTCCGGTTTCATCCCACATTTCCAAGAGCGTGCGGGTTTGTAGGTCTGGAGTTTAGAAGGATGAGGGGATATCTCAAACAACTTCACTGGCTTCCCATCTCCCAACGGATCACCTACAAAATCCTGGTCCTCACCTACAAAGCCCTCCACCATCTGGCCCCCCCCCATATCTCACTGACCTCCTCTCCCCCTACCAACCCTCACGGTCCCTCAGATCCACATCAGCCGGTCTCCTCTCCATCCACAAGTCCAACCTCCGCAGTTTTGGGGACAGAGCCTTCTCCAGGGCAGCTCCCAGGCTCTGGAACTCCCTCCCCCAACTGATCCGCAATTCCGTGTCCCTCACCATCTTCCAGTCCCGCCTCAAGACCCATCTCTTCACCTCTGCCTATCCTTAGCCCCACGTCCCCCTTCCTTTTCATCTGTGCATTAATTGCCTCATATTGTGTTTTGTATTGAATTCTGTCTTTAATTTGTGTACTAGTCATGTCTCTACTATTTATTTCATTCCCCTTACATGTTTTTCCTCTACCTGCTAAATTTTTGTAAGGTGTCCTTGAGACTCTTGAAAGGCGCCCATAAATAAAATGTATTATTATTATCTTATCGAAACATATAAGATTATTAAGGGCTTGGACACGCTAGAGGCAGGAAACATGTTCCCGATGGTCTCCTAATTTGAGGAAGGACATCCTTGTGATTGAGGGAGCGCAGCGTAGGTTCACCAGATCAATCCCTGGGATGGCGGGACTGTCATATGAGGAAAGATTGAAAAGACTAGGCTTGTATTCGCTGGAGTTCAGAAGGATGAGGGGATATCTTATGTAAACATATAAAATTATAAAAGGACTGGACAAGCTAGATGCAGGATAAATGTTCCCAATGTTGGGCGAGTCCAGAACCAGGGGCCACACACAGTCTTAGAATAAAGGGGAGGTCATTTAAGACTGAGATGAGAAAAAACATTTTCACCCAGAGAGTTGTGTGATTTCGTGGAATTCCCTGCCACAGAGGGCAGTGGAGGCCAAGTCACTGGATGGATTTAAGAGAGAGTTAGATAGAGCTCTAGGGGCGAGTGGAGTCAAGGGATATGGGGAGAAGGCAGGCATGGGTTATTGATTGGGGACGATCAGCCATGATCACAATGAATGGCGAATGGTGCTGGCTCGAAGGGCTGAATGGCCTCCTTCTGCACCTATTTTCTATGTATTATCTAAATGGTGGCCGACTAGGAAAAGGGGAGATGCAGCGAGACCTGGGTGTCATGGTACACCAGTCATTGAAAGTGGGCATGCAGGTGCAGCAGGCAGTGAAGAAAGCGAATGGTATGTTAGCTTTCATAGCAAAAGGATTTGAGTATAGGAGCAGGGAGGTTCTACTGCAGTTGTACAGGGTCTTGGTGAGACCACACCTGGAGTATTGCGTACAGTTTTGGTCTCCAAATCTGAGGAAGGACATTATTGCCATAGAGGGAGTACAGAGAAGGTTCACCAGACTGATTCCTGGGATGTCAGGACTGTCTAATGAAGAAAGACTGGATAGACTTGGTTTATACTCTCTAGAATTTAGGAGATTGAGAGGGGATCTTATAGAAACTTACAAGATTCTTAAGGGGTTGGACAGGCTAGATGCAGGAAGATTGCTCCCGATGTTGGGGAAGTCCAGGACAAGGGGTCACAGCTTAAGGATAAGGGGGAAATCCTTTAAAACCGAGATGAGAGGAACTTTTTTCACACAGAGAGTGGTGAATCTGTGGAACTCTCTGCCACAGAGGGTAGTCGAGGCCAGTTCATTGGCTATATTTAAGAGGGAGTTAGATGTGGCCCTTGTGGCTAAGGGGG